>NC_088242.1:102625404-102727904 GCF_036934945.1 Oncorhynchus masou masou
ACTGTGGTCAGACCCCTCACAGTACCATCTTAACATGTGGTCAGACCCCTCACAGTACCTTAACATACATACCACCGTGGTCAGACCCCCTCACAGTACCTTAACATACATACCACTGTGGTCAGACCCTCACAGTACCTTAACATACATACCACCGTGGTCAGACCCCTCACAGTACCTTAACATACATACCACTGTGGTCAGACCCCTCACAGTACCTTAACATACATACCACTGTGGTCAGACCCCCTCACAGTACCTTAACATACATACCACTGTGGTCCCTTAACATACATACCACTGTGGTCAGACCCCCTCACAGTACCTTAACATACATACCACTGTGGTCAGACCCCTCACAGTACCTTAACATACATACCACTGTGGTCAGACCCCTCACAGTACCTTAACATACATACCACTGTGGTCAGACCCCCTCACAGTACCTTAACATACATACCACTGTGGTCAGACCCCCTCACAGTACCTTAACATACATACCACTGTGGTCAGACCCCTCACAGTACCTTAACATACATACCACTGTGGTCAGACCCCTCACAGTACCTTAACATACATACCACTGTGGTCAGACCCCTCACAGTACCTTAACATACATACCACTGTGGTCAGACCCCCTCACAGTACCTTAACATACATACCACTGTGGTCAGACCCCTCACAGTACCTTAACATACATACCACTGTGGTCAGACCCCTCACAGTACCTTAACATACATACCACTGTGGTCAGACCCCCTCACAGGACCTTAACATACATACCACTGTGGTCAGACCCCCACAGGACCATCTTAACATGTGGTCAGACCCCCTCACAGGACCATCTTAACATGTGGTCAGACCCCCTCACAGGACCATCTTAACATGTGGTCAGACCCCCTCACAGGACCATCTTAACATGTGGTCAGACCCCCTCACAGGACCATCTTAACATGTGGTCAGACCCCCTCACAGTACCTTAACATACATACCACTGTGGTCAGACCCCCTCACAGTACCTTAACATACATACCACTGTGGTCAGACCCCCTCACAGGACCATCTTAACATGTGGTCAGACCCCCTCACAGTACCATCTTAACATGTGGTCAGACCCCCTCACAGGACCATCTTAACATGTGGTCAGACCCCCTCACAGGACCATCTTAACATGTGGTCAGACCCCTCACAGGACCATCTTAACATGTGGTCAGACCCCCTCACAGGACCATCTTAACATGTGGTCAGACCCCCTCACAGGACCATCTTAACATGTGGTCAGACCCCCTCACAGTACCTTAACATACATACCACTGTGGTCAGACCCCCTCACAGTACCATCTTAACATGTGGTCAGACCCCCTCACAGGACCATCTTAACATGTGGTCAGACCCCCTCACAGGACCATCTTAACATGTGGTCAGACCCCCTCACAGGACCATCTTAACATGTGGTCAGACCCCCTCACAGTACCTTAACATACATACCACTGTGGTCAGACCCCCTCACAGGACCATCTTAACATGTGGTCAGACCCCTCACAGTACCATCTTAACATGTGGTCAGACCCCCTCACAGGACCATCTTAACATGTGGTCAGACCCCCTCACAGGACCATCTTAACATGTGGTCAGACCCCCTCACAGGACCATCTTAACATGTGGTCAGACCCCCTCACAGGACCATCTTAACATGTGGTCAGACCCCCTCACAGGACCATCTTAACATGTGGTCAGACCCCTCACAGGACCATCTTAACATGTGGTCAGACCCCCTCACAGGACCATCTTAACATGTGGTCAGACCCCCTCACAGGACCATCTTAACATGTGGTCAGACCCCCTCACAGTACCATCTTAACATGTGGTCAGACCCCCTCACAGGACCATCTTAACATGTGGTCAGACCCCCTCACAGTACCATCTTAACATGTGGTCAGACCCCCTCACAGTACCTTAACATACATACCACTGTGGTCAGACCCCCTCACAGGACCATCTTAACATGTGGTCAGACCCCCTCACAGTACCATCTTAACATGTGGTCAGACCCCTCACAGTACCTTAACATACATACCACTGTGGTCAGACCCCCTCACAGGACCATCTTAACATGTGGTCAGACCCCCTCACAGGACCATCTTAACATGTGGTCAGACCCCCTCACAGTACCATCTTAACATGTGGTCAGACCCCCTCACAGGACCATCTTAACATGTGGTCAGACCCCCTCACAGGACCATCTTAACATGTGGTCAGACCCCCTCACAGTACCATCTTAACATGTGGTCAGACCCCCTCACAGGACCATCTTAACATGTGGTCAGACCCCCTCACAGGACCATCTTAACATGTGGTCAGACCCCTCACAGGACCATCTTAACACTCCCGGGGTACAAAGTTCTGTTTGGCCCACTTGCTGCATGGAGTGAAGAAACTGTTTTTGACGTTAGTCAATGCGATATATTGTCGAGACATGCCCCCCCCATTTTCACCTGTTATTAAAAAGCTTTCCAGGTCTATTAATTATACTGATGTAGCTTCCTTCCTGTACTAACGATAAACCTATTTAACATCACCTCACCTGGTCTACTGCTACAAATCGATTGATCATATTGTATATCTTTCTGGTAACTTCCAGTCCATCTAACGGGGGTTCTTCAGTGATATAATGTCCAGGTAACCCCCCATGTCCACCAGTAGTAAAAGCTTGATATTTTTAGCCTGTAGTGCACTGGACTGAAGTAGTGGACTAGCTTTATATAGGCCAGATATATTGAGACGTTAAAACAAATGATTTCCTCTGTTTCTCCAGTCCGTCCTGGGTAGCAGCAGGAACCCCTGGTCCACCACCACCCCCTTTGGCAGCTCCATCTGGTCCACTAGTGGAGACACTGCACTACACTCCTCCACCCTCCCAGACTTACCCAGCAGCATCCCCACCCTGGGCCTGGCCCCTCCAACTGCCCCCACTGAGATGAGCCGTTCCTACGACCCCTGGAGGCCCACCCTCGGCAGACACGGCTCAGAGCCCTGGTCCAGCCACTGAGGAGCCTGGTCCCAAAATCTGTTTCAGCTCGTGCCAACTCCAATGCTGTCTTTTATCAAGCCAAACATGGCGACGTGGCATGAAAATGATTGCCAAAGAGTTGGCGTAGCACAAACAGGCTGGAACTCAGGCTAACAGGCTGGAACTCAGGCTAACTCACAGATGTGATAATTCTGAACTGAATTATCACGTAAGTCATGCATTCATGTAAATGGCATATTTACGTCATGTGAGCAGACCTCGTGTACGGACTCTGGTCTAAATCAGAAACACACCATGGTATCAATTGTTAAACAGTACTTAAATATACATCAAAACAAATAATTTTATCGACGAGTCCCGTCTAGAAAAAGTTTCAATGTAATTTGGTAGCCCCAGCACTTTCTAACACAAACCAAAACCCCCTGACCATTTAGTTCACAGCAGTTACACGCTTTTTATTCAGAGGGGGGAGGGGGGAATACAGTCTTGATTCAGATTCATTTTTAGGAACACCTCTTAAATGTAAACAAGAGGAATGTTTTTACCAACACAGGCCGGTGTAACACCCTGGACCAGAGCTAGGAAATGCTGATCTGTTGTTCACTAGCTCTGGTCCAGGGTGTTACAGCGACCTGGACCAGAGCAAGGTGATGCTGGTCTGTTGTTCACTCGCTCTGGTCCAGGGTGTTACAGCGACCTGGACCAGAGCCAGGTAATGCTGGTCTGTTGTTCACTAGCTCTGGTCCAGGGTGTTACAGCAACCTGGACCAGAGCCAGGTGATGCTGGTCTGTTGTTCACTAGCTCTGGTCCAGGGTGTTACAGCGACCTGAACCAGAGCCAGGTGATGCTGGTCTGTTGTTCACTAGCTCTGGTCCAGGGTGTTACAGCGACCTGGACCAGAGCCAGGTAATGCTGGTCTGTTGTTCACTAGCTCTGGTCCAGGGTGTTACAGCGACCTGGACCAGAGCCAGGTAATGCTGGTCTGTTGTTCACTAGCTCTGGTCCAGGGTGTTACAGCGACCTGGACCAGAGCCAGGTAATGCTGGTCTGTTGTTCACTAGCTCTGGTCCAGGGTGTTACAGCGACCTGGACCAGAGCCAGGTAATGCTGGTCTGTTGTTCACTAGCTCTGGTCCAGGGTGTTACAGCGACCTGGACCAGAGCCAGGTAATGCTGGTCTGTTGTTCACTAGCTCTGGTCCAGGGTGTTACAGCAACCTGGACCAGAGCCAGGTAATGCTGGTCTGTTGTTCACTAGCTCTGGTCCAGGGTGTTACAGCGACCTGGACCAGAGCCAGGTAATGCTGGTCTGTTGTTCACTATCTCTGGTCCAGGGTGTTACAGCGACCTGGACCAGAGCTTGGTAATGCTGGTCTGTTGTTCACTAGCTCTGGTCCAGGGTGTTACAGCGACCTGAACCAGAGCCAGGTAATGCTGGTCTGTTGTTCACTATCTCTGGTCCAGGGTGTTACAGCGACCTGGACCAGAGCCAGGTAATGCTGGTCTGTTGTTCACTAGCTCTGGTCCAGGGTGTTACAGCGACCTGGACCAGAGCCAGGTAATGCTGGTCTGTTGTTCACTATCTCTGGTCCAGGGTGTTACAGCGACCTGGACCAGAGCCAGGTGATGCTGGTCTGTTGTTCACTAGCTCTGGTCCAGGGTGTTACAGCGACCTGGACCAGAGCTAGGTAATGCTGGTCTGTTGTTCACTAGCTCTGGTCCAGGGTGTTACAGTGACCTGAACCAGAGCCAGGTAATGCTGGTCTGTTGTGTTGGTCTGCTTTGTGGCTCAGTGCTGCTGTATGGTTCGACTCTGTTGAAATAAGCACGTTGTGTGTAGCAGACACATAGCGCATTCGGAAAGTATTCAGGCCCGTTGACTTTTCCCACATTTTGTTTAGGTTACAGCCTTATTCTAAAATTGAATAAATAGATGTTTTTTCCCTCAATCTTCACACAATACCCCATAATGACAAAGCTAATTTATAATTTTAAAAAGTACTTTGTTGGAGCACCTTTGGCAGCGATTATAGCCTTGAGTCTTCTTGGGTATGACGCTACAAGCTCGGCACACTTGTATTTGTGGAGTTTCTCCCATTCTTCTCTGCAGATCCTCTCAAGCTCTGTCAGGTTGGATGGGGAGCGTTGCTGCACAGCTATTTTCAGGTCTCTCCAGAGATGTTCGACCGGGTTCAAGTCTGGGCCCTGGCTGGGACACTCAAGGACATTCAGAGACTTGTGCAGAAGCCACTCCTGCGTTGTCTTGGCTGTGTGCTTTGGGTCGTTGTCCTGTTGGAAGGTGAACCTTCACCCCAGTCTGAGGTCCTGAGCGCTCTGGAGCAGGTTTTCATCAAGCAACTCTATGTACTTTGCTCCGTTCATCTTTCCCTCGATCCTGACTAGTCTCCCAGTCCATGCTGCTGAAAAACATCCCCACAGCCTGATGCTGCCACCACCATGCTTCACCGTAGGGATGGTGCCAGGTTTCCTCCAGACGTGATGCTTGCTATTCAAGCTAAAGAGTTCAATCTTGGTTTCATCAAACCAGATAATCTTGTTTATCATGATCTGAGAGTTCTTTAGGTGCCTTTTGACAAACTCCAAGCGGACTGTCATGTGCCTTTTACTGAGGAGTGGCTTCCGTCTGGCCACTCTACCATAATAGTCTGATTGGTGGAGTGCTGCAGAGATGGTTGTCCTTCTGGAAGGTTCTCCCATCTCCACAGAGGAACTCTGGAGCTGTCAGAGTGACCCACGGGTTCTTGCTCACCTCCCTGACCAAGGCCCATCTCCTCCGATTGCTCAGTTTGGCCGGGCAATCAGCTCTAGGAAGAGTCTTGTTGGTTCCAAACTTCTTCCATTTAAGAATGATGGAGACCACTATGTTCTTGGGGACCTTCAATGCTGCAGAAATGTTTTGGTACCCTTCCTCAGATCTGCGCCTCGACACAATCATGTCTATGAGCTATACGGACAATTCCTTTGACCTCATGGCTTGGTTTTTGCTCTGACATGGAATGTGTGGCCTTTCTAATTAATTGAATTTAACATTGGTGGACTCCAATCAAGGATGATCAATGGGAACAGTTTTGAGTCTAATAGCAAAATGGTCTGAATTTTTATACATTTACAAAAATGTCTAAACTGTTTTCACTTTGTCATTGTGGGGCATTGTGTGTAGATTGATGAGGTGGAAAACATTTAAATCCATTTTTCAAATAAGACTAACGGAACAATGTGGAACAAGTTAAGGGGTCTGAATACTTTCATAAAGCACTGTCCTCTGTTTTCAGGGTTGTTTTCTGGCCCGGATGCCAGTGTGTTTGTGCAATCACTCTGCTCTTTGTTTGACTAGAACACGTCTGGGACCAGACTAGTGTTCTTCATTATTTTCTTTGCTGATTTGAAATGTGGTTTCATTCAGGACAGAAGACACCCTTTGAATGCAGTCCTATTGAACAGTTAGGATCTGCTTTGTTTACAGTCCACTCATGGAAACATCATGAATATTGTCTTTAAAAAATAAAAGCTTGTTGGAATACTTCTGTATTTTCACTGAGGCCCTTTATCTAGTTATTATTGGCTCACAAAACTTCCTATAACATCCTTCATAAAGAGACGTAAAAACTATATCCGTGAGTTCATCTGACTCTGGAAGTCGGGGCCTAAAGTGTCCGGTTGAGGTTAATACTGTCACCAAATTGAAATAAAAGGCAGACTGAACTCATTAAAATGAATTTTATTTGATTAAACAGTACAAATCAGATGTGAAAATAAGGCCCTGAGTGTTGTCTGTGTTAGTTACAATGTCTTACACATACAGGTATACGTGTCTCTCAGACTCTGGGCCGGTGGGTGGCGCTGTTATGCGCAGTCTCACTTAATCCCTCATATCCGCCATCCCATTTGACCTAGAGAATATCAATTGCATCCTCTCCTTCTCAAAACCCATTGAAGAATGGGACGATAATTAACTCAGGAACCGCACCTGCTTTCAATATACTTTGTATCCCTCATTCATACTTTTTGGCAGATAGATAAAAAAAGCAAGCACTAACTGTTCTGGGGCAGCAGGGTAGCCTAGTGGTTAGAGCGTTGGACTAGTAACCGGAAGGTTGTGAGTTCAAACCCCCGAGCCGACAAGGTACAAATCTGTCGTTCTGCCCCTGAACAGGCAGTTAACCCACTGTTCCCAGGCCGTCATTGAAAAATAAGAATGTGTTCTTAACTGACTTGCCTGGTTAAAAAAAAAAAAAAAAAAAAAAAAAAAAAAAGGTAAAAAAGGTAAAAATTAACTTGTAAGTCGCTCTGGATAAGAGCGTCTGCTAAATGACTTAAATGTAAATGTAATGTATGTTCTAGTCTCCATCCTGTGAACCCCGTTCATTGCTGCTTGCAGCCGTGTCATCACCCAGCAGGTGATCTACAACGCATGGCCGACATCAGGTTGGTCTGTCTCGTAGCCTACTTCCTACGCCGACATCAGGTTGGTCTGTCTCGTAGCCTACTTCCTACAGGGTTGTTTAAGGGAAGCCATGAGTAACTGCCTGAACTTGGTCAGATCACAGGTCTTCATGACAGAAACACGGTGGCTTTTGTTCAGTTTGTTCCTCTGATCCAGAACCATCATCCCTCTGCATAGCTCCCCCTGTAGTTCCACCCTGACGGCACACTCTATACTCTCTGTCACCACAGAGCTGTCAATACACGCTGCCACTGCATAAGCATCGTAGGAGACAAAGCCAGGCCCGAAGTACACATCCCTCTTACTCAGCATGGCCTCCTTGGAATAACCCCAACACTTGGACGTGATCATCTTCATGAAGCGACCAGCAGGCGTGTCCTCGTTAATCAGCTTTTCAAAGAATTCCTGGTCAATGAAAACAAGAAATCAAACTTAAAAGGGATTCATTTTAGTATATATTTAAGTCCTGTTGAGGTCGGCAGACTTTAGTGAAGTAGTGTATATGGAAAGGGAGCATTCCTTAGCAACTAGGAAGTGCAAGCTGTGAGTAATCAATGAAATACAAAACTATTTTATTAATATTGATTGTGTTCCTGTAATAAAATCAGGTACATTAGGTGGGGTTATAGGAGTGTACAGAGAACTGTTGAAGAAGTCAAGTAAATGCTTTTCTGAACAGTTATATTAGTAATAATTAAATGTCCTATATAGATATAAAGTAATAAGAGCCATCTGAAGGTTGACCCTAACTCCTTACCCATTCCAGTTTATTCCTACAGCAATACTCCCATGATGCTATGCGTGTAGGACAGAGGTACTCCTCCAGGACAATGAAGGCAGATTCAGGATCCATCACAAAGTTAAACTCTCCACATAAAGATACATTCCCTTTACCTGGAAGGAGAAATACTGGTCAAAATAGGTGGAGTCCCAAATGGCACCGGATTCCCTACAGAGTACACTACTTTAGACCAGTGCATTGTGTA
Organism: Oncorhynchus masou masou; assembly: GCF_036934945.1. Classification (NCBI taxonomy): domain Eukaryota; kingdom Metazoa; phylum Chordata; class Actinopteri; order Salmoniformes; family Salmonidae; genus Oncorhynchus; species Oncorhynchus masou. Next base: position 102,633,886 of record NC_088242.1, read on the forward strand.
GAGAATAAGGTGTCATTTGGGATGCATTTGGAAACAACCTTATTGTCTATGATTGATTGTAACGTTACCCTCCATGTTGCCTCCCATAATGACGAGCTCCTTCAGGTTCTGTTGGAAAGAAGGGTCCAGTCTGATGGCGAGAGCCAGGTTGGTGAGCGGCCCAAGAGCCACCAAGGACACCTGTCAAGGGACGAGGAGCAAGAAGACTTGGCGGCGTGCAATGGTCACGTTCCACGTCTTATTATCACTTAGTGACTTAAACTAGGATCATCATTCATCCACTGTCTCCCAACGGACTGAAGATGGGGAGCCTACAGTACCTGTTTAGGGGGTTGTCAGATGGGGAGCCTACAGTACCTGTTTAGGGGGTTGTCAGATGGGGAGCCTACAGTACCTGTTTAGGGGGTTGTCAGATGGGGAGCCTACAGTACCTGTTTAGGGGGTTGTCAGATGGGGAGCCTACAGTACCTGTTTAGGGGGTTGTCAGATGGAGAGCCTACAGTACCTGTTTAGGGGGTTGTCAGATGGGGAGCCTACAGTACCTGTTTAGGGGGTTGTCAGATGGGGAGCCTACAGTACCTGTTTAGGGGGTTGTCAGATGGGGAGCCTACAGTACCTGTTTAGGGTTGGCAGCTACCAGTCTGATCATGGCATTAACAGCATGTTCTCTCTGGAGCTTCTCCTTCCACTGTGGGTCTCTGTCCTCCAGCACATCTCCCAGCCCGTCAGTCCCAAAGTGGTCGCTGAAAGCCTTGGTGGCCCCCACCAGGGGACCAGCAGCACCCTGGAACACTGGAATCTATGAGAAATATACAGCCATGTGTTATGAGCTTCCCAGATAACCAAGTGTGGTATGAATGAATGCCACACGTGTGACGTATCCTCGTCAAGATAATACAGACGGGGGCGGAAGCCTCTGAGCTGGGTTCCTACCTGTGTGCGTTCACAGACAGACAGCACCAGCAGCACATTCTGACAGACGTTGTCCACATCAGTATTCCCGAAGCAGCATGTTATCCCCAGGATCTGCAGGCTTGGAACGGCCGCGGCCATCATTATCGCCTGGGCGTCATCTATACCTGCATCTGTGTCGATTATTACCAGCTTTTGGGCCATGGTGGCAGTGGAAAAGCAGATCAGCTGCGCAGGGGAACATTTGTTAAAAATACAATTTAAAAGCCTCGTCTTTGGAGTTTAAATTATATTTAAGGAGAACAGGAAGAGTATTGTAGATGTGCATTATCAACGTCACATATAGAACCATGTGTTTCCCTGATGTGTGATCCATTACACCATGTGTTTCCCTGGATGTGTGATCCATTACACCATGTGTATCCCTGGATGTGTGATCCATTACACCATGTGTTTCCCTGGATGTGTGATCCATTACACCATGTGTTTCCCTGGATGTGTGATCCATTACACCATGTGTTTCCCTGGATGTGTGATCCATTACACCATGTGTTTCCCTGGATGTGTGATCCATTACACCATGTGTTTCCCTGGATGTGTGATCCATTACACCATGTGTTTCCCTGGATGTGTGATCCATTACACCATGTGTTTCCCTGATGTGTGATCCATTACACCATGTGTATCCCTGGATGTGTGATCCATTAAACCATGTGTATCCCTGGATGTGTGATCCATTACACCATGTGTTTCCCTGGATGTGTGATCCATTAAACCATGTGTTTCCCTGGATGTGTGATCCATTACACCATGTGTATCCCTGGATGTGTGATCCATTACACCATGTGTATCCCTGGATGTGTGATCCATTAAACCATGTGTATCCCTGGATGTGTGATCCATTAAACCATGTGTATCCCTGGATGTGTGATCCATTAAACCATGTGTATCCCTGGATGTGTGATCCATTACACCATGTGTTTCCCTGGATGTGTGATCCATTACACCATGTGTATCCCTGTAATGCCCAGGAAGCTCGGACTCCGTTAGATAGCTCTGCAAGCTTTATAATGTAAAAATGCATCTGTTATTCAAACACAAAATCTGGAGTTTCGTTTAACAACTATCTTCATTTACTCCCGTTACGAACTTCCAGAAAAAAGCCCATTCGTCACCTCTAATTTACCACTGATTTACTGACAGGCACAGGTTGGAAGTCTAAGAGCTCAATACATTGGAAGTGCAAAAAAGGCCTGTAAATGTTTTTGGAAGTACATAACGAGGGTAAATTAAGACAGTTCGGTGAAACTCCATATTTGGTGAATAAGTAAAGTATTTTGACACTATAACGCGTGCAGCGCCGTCTAACCGGAGGTCGAATCGGAGCTTCTTGGGCATTATGCGGTGTTCAAAATAACTCAACTCTGAAACCACTTGAATACTTCAAGACAACTGGAAACTGTAAAAATAATAATAAAAAAAACAAAGAAAGCCCATCATAATAATCGGGCTCCGCGGATGGCATCCAACTCGGGTGTTTGTCTAGAGCACCATTAGAGAGAAGACAAGTCATGTTCATCGTTGACATCTTCACTGCACAGATACTGGGGCAGTATATCCCATAAATACGACTAAAGAAACGTAATACGAATTACTGTCATTCAAATACCAAGACTTACCAAAATTTTAAACGACCATTGCTTCGTGTTGTGCAGATCAGACTTTAGTGGAATAACAACTGCTTCCTGCTTCCTGTTTGTATGTATACATGTACCGCCTTTTCTGATTTACAACCAGGTAGCAAGTCAGAAAATGACAACGTGTCTTAATTCAGACTATCACGTGAACGCGGCAGTAGAAAACATACGACGTTCTGCATGTGAATCTACTTTGGCAAGTGAGTGTTTTTGTCAATACGTGCGACAATTTACCTTGAATAAAAAATAAATGTAGAAGCCAAGCCTTTATGTTGAGTAAAGTTATTCATTCTATGACGCATTCAAAACAACAGGGAACTCGGAAATCTCCAATGTATGTATCGTTAACCTCGGATGCAACCCGGATATAGACTGTCCGTTAATCGACGTATGCGAATGGCTAATCACGTGTGCGACGTATGCGAATGTCTGTAATTGTACAAAGTTATTGAAACAAAAATATGCTTTTCGTCTTGAAGCTGCAATATGTTACTTTTTGGGTGACCCGAACAAATTCACACCGAAATGTGAGTTAAACAGTAGATCTGTCATTCTCATTGAAAGCAAGTCTAAACAAGCGATAGATGCACAGGACATCAAAACAGAATCATATCTGAAACAAGACAGGTGTTGGCAACTCTTAATGATCGGCGATGAAAAGCCAACTGATATTTACTCCTGAGGTGCTGACCTGTTCACCGGACGTGCTACCTGTCCCAGACCTGCTGTTTTCAACTCTCTAGAGACAGCAGGAGTGGTAGAGATACTCTTAATGATCGGCGATGAAAAGCCAACTGACATTTACTCCTGAGGTGCTGACCTGTTGCACCCTCGACAACCACTGTGATTATTATTATTTGACCCTGCTGGTCATCTATGAACATTTGAACATCTTGGCCATGTTCTGTTATAATCTCCACCCGGCACAGCCAGAAGAGGACTGGCCACCCCTCATAGTCTGGTTCCTCTCTAGGTTTCTTCCTAGGTTTTGGCCTTTCTATGGAGTTTTTCCTAGCCACCGTGCTTCTACACCTGTATTGCCTGCTGTTTGGGGTTTTAGGCTGGGTTTCTGTACAGCACTTTGATATATCAGCTGATGTAAGAAAGGCTATATAAATACATTTGATTTGCTTTGATCAGATTATAGCCAGTGTAACGGATGTGAAACGGCTAGCTAGTTAGTGGTGGTGCGCGCTAAATAACGTTTCAATCGGTGATGTCACTTGCTCTGAGACCTTGAAGTAGTGGTTCCCCTTGCTCTGCAAGGGCCATGGCTTTTGTGGAGCGATGGGTAACGATGCTTTGTGGGTGACTGTTGTTGATGTGTGCAGAGGGTCCCTGGTTCGAGCCCGGGTATGGGCGAGGGACGGTCTAAAGTTATACTGTTACACTACAACACCTGTCTTTGGCAACATGCTGTACCCTACCAACCAGGTGTCATGAAGAACAACAGCTGTACCCTACCAACCAGGTGTCATGAAGAACAACAGCTGTACCCTACCAACCAGGTGTCATGAAGAACAACAGCTGTACCCTACCAACCAGCTGTCATGAAGAACAACAGCTGTACCCTACCAACCAGGTGTCATGAAGAACAACAGCTGTACCCTACCAACCAGGTGTCATGAAGAACAACAGCTGTACCCTACCAACCAGGTGTCATGAAGAACAACAGCTGTACCCTACCAACCAGGTGTCATGAAGAACAACAGCTGTACCCTACCAACCAGGTGTCATGAAGAACAGCTGTACCCTACCAACAAGGTGTCATGAAGAACAACAGCTGTACCCTACCAACCAGGTGTCATGAAGAACAACAGCTGTACCCTACCAACCAGGTGTCATGAAGAACAACAGCTGTACCCTACCAACCAGGTGTCATGAAGAACAACAGCTGTACCCTACCAACCAGGTGTCATGAAGAACAACAGCTGTACCCTACCAACCAGGTGTCATGAAGAACAGCTGTACCCTACCAACCAGGTGTCATGAAGAACAACAGCTGTACCCTACCAACCAGGTGTCATGAAGAAGAACAACAGCTGTACTCTACCAACCAGGTGTCATGAAGAACAGCTGTACCCTACCAACCAGGTGTCATGAAGAACAGCTGTACCCTACCAACCAGGTGTCATGAAGAAGAACAGCTGTACCCTACCAACCAGGTGTCATGAAGAAGAACAGCTGTACCCTACCAACCAGGTGTCATGAAGAAGAACAACAGCTGTACCCTACCAACCAGGTGTCATGAAGAACAACAGCTGTACCCTACCAACCAGGTGTCATGAAGAACAGCAGCTGTACCCTACCAACCAGGTGTCATGAAGAACAACAGCTGTACCGTACCAACCAGGTGTCATGAAGAACAACAGCTGTACCCTACCAACCAGGTGTCATGAAGAACAGCTGTACCCTGCCAACCAGGTGTCATGAAGAAGAACAACAGCTGTACCCTACCAACCAGGTGTCATGATGAACAACAGCTGTACCCTACCAACCAGGTGTCATGAAGAACAATAGCTGTACTCTACCAACCAGGTGTCATGAAGAACAACAGCTGTACCCTACCAACCAGGTGTCATGAAGAACAACAGCTGTACCCTACCAACCAGGTGTCATGAAGAAGAACAACAGCTGTACCCTACCAACCAGGTGTCATGAAGAAGAACAACAGCAGATGCGCCAAGTCTTCCCAGAGCCACCAGTCATAAGAGTCGTCCTTCCCTAAATTACAAATTCGTCCACAGCTGTCTTCCGGGTGACTCTCAAAAAAACTTTGTCTGAGCTGACAAGGTACAAATCTGCCGTTCTGCCCCTGAACAAGGCCGTTAACCCACTGTTCCTAGGCCGTCATTGTAAATAAGAATTTGTTCTTAACTGGTTTGCCTGGTTAAATAAAATAAATCAAGATTTTAATTTCTCTCCTTTCCTGTAGGGTTGTGAGATGTCCCTTTGCTGTCATCTAGTGGATATTTGTCCTCAGCTAAGTTTAGACTGCTGTCCTTGTTTGCTGTGTTCCAGTGTACTATGGAATAGACGTCTCTCCTATTCTTAGCACTTGCCCAGTCATATTCAAGGTTAGAACTACCTTTCTAGGCATTCTGATGCTTCTAGCCTTGAGATGTTTTTTTCGATAACATATCTACAGTATTTCACTTTTTAATGTGTGTTGTCCAATGAATTTCGTAACCACTCCCTCTGCAAATCAGGGCTGATTGGAAAAAGCTATTCAAAAGAGGACATTGTATTATCATATCTTTGTACTCCCTGACGAAGGCCATGCAGCCAAAACGCATCAGAGGTTGTAAACTTTGTTTCCATTGAACATGCCATACAAATAATACTACATATAATTGTATAATAATTGCAGAATAACCTTATTGCCGAGCGCAAAATATTTAATAGAAAAATGACCAGCATTGAAGAATATTGACTCAATATTATTTGAAGTTGTAGCAAAGGCTTTTTTGATCTTTTGAAAGGTGGGGGGGTTACATGAGATGACGCGGATAATATTCTATGTTTTTATGTTTAGATTGGTATAATATATAATTGACCAATTTTTTATTATTATTTATGAACGGTCCAAAAAGCACTTTTTTATGAGGTTTTGAAATTAACAAAATTTCTGATTTTCAAAATCTCACCCTTGGGACCATTTCCCATATGGAAATCGACAGTTGCCTGCTCGCGCCCCCCTATGGGATTTCCGGTTTCTTACACTTGGCATTTGTACTGTTCCCGGTTGCAATATGGTTTTGATGAACTGCCACCCATTTGAGTGGTATTTGTGATTGTGTACATGGTTCGCCCAATGCCAATAAGTTGCCATTCATTTTTGCCCATTTCATGGGCGTCTTCCCTTAAATAAGTATTCACACCCCTAAGTCAATACTTTGTAGAAGCACCTTCGGCAGCGATTACAGCTGTGAGTCTTTCTGGGTGAGTCTCTAAGAGCTTTACACACCTGGATTGTGCAACATTTTCCCATTTATTCTTTTAAAAAATTCTTCAAGCTCTGTCAAATTGGTTGTTGATCATTGCTCGACAACCATTTTGAGGTGTTGCCTTAGATCTTCAAGTAGATTTAAGTCAAAACTGTAACTCGGCCACTCAGAAACATTCACTGTCTTCTTGGTAAGCAACTCCCGTGTAGATTTGGCCTTGTGTTTTAAGTTATTGTCCTGCTGAAAGGTGAATTCATCTCCTAGTGTCTGGTGGAAAGCAGACTGAACAAGGTTTTCCTCTGGGATTTTGCCTGAACTTAGCTCCATTCTGTTTCTTTTTATCCTGAAAAACTCCCCAGGCCTTAACAACTACAAGCATACCCATAACATGATGCAACCACCGCTATGCTTGAAAATATGGAGAGTGGTACTCAGTAATGTGTTGTATTCAGGACAAAAAGTTAATTTCTTTGCCAAATTTTTTGCAGTATTACTTTAGTGCTTGTTGTAAACAGGATGCTTGTTTTTGAATATTTGTATTCTGTACAGGCTTCCTTATTTTCACTCTGTCCTTTAGGTTAATATTGTGGAGTAACTACAATGTTGTTGATCCATCCTCAGTTTTCTCCTATCACAGCCATTAAACTCTGTAACTGTTTTAAAGTCACCATTGGCCTCATGGTAAAATCCCTGAGCGGTTTCCTTCCTCTCCAGCAGCTGAGTTAGGAGGAAACACCTGTATCTTTGTAGTGACTGGGTGTATTGATACACCATCCAAAGTGTAATTAATAACTTCACCAACCTCAAAGGGATATTCAATGTCTGCATCTTTTTTTACCCATCTACCAATAGGTGCCCTTCTTTGTAAGACTGTAGAAAACCTCATTGGTCTTTATGGTTAAATCACTGCTCGACTGAGGGACCTTACAGATAGTTGTATGTGTGCGGTTGAGAGGAGGTAGTTGATAAAAATCATGATAAACACCATTATTGAACACAAAGTGAGTCCATGCTACTTATTATGCTACTCGTTAAGCACATTGTTACTACTCAACATACTTAGGCTTGACATAAGGGGTTGAATACTTATTGACTCAAGACATTTCAGCTTTTCATTTTTTATAAGTTTTTAAACATGGCAAAATACACAATTCCACTTTGATATGTGGTATTGTGTGTAAGACAGTAACAAAGAATGACAATACAAACTTATTTTAAAGTCAGGTGGTAACACAACAAAATGTGGAAAAAGTCAAATTATTATAAAAAAAACAAAAAAACAATTTTAGAATAAAGCTGTAATGTTAACAAACCGCTGAGGGATGTAAATACTATCCAAATGCTCTTTATATAACATATGTTGGTAGTATGAGGGTTAATAAATCATTTATATAAACTCATATCAAATATAATTTTAAAATAGTTATTAATTGCATAATCTGACTGTGGGATCACATAGTGTAGCAGTAATAAGAGCTCATTCTCTGTGAGGTCGTCCCTGTCCCCGCTGTGAAGCATCAGACCCAGACATGTCTCCATGTATCTGTCTTCGTAGCTCCGCTATGTGAGCAGGACCGATGCGGCAGCACCCGCCTGTTGGAAGACACGACATCCTAGTTCAGGGATGGGCTACTTTGATGGGGGTCGGGGTTCACAAAATATCTGAACTCATCAGTGGCTCGCGGGTCTATGTACCCACATCCATATTCACACATGCAGTCAGAGCCGGTCCTAGCCTTTTGGGGGCCCTAAGCAGTAAGAGCTGGTCCTAGCCTTTTGGGGGCCCTATCCATATCCACACATGCAGTCAGAGCCGGCCCTAGCCTTTTGGGGGCCCTATCCATATCCACACATGCAGTCAGAGCCGGCCCTAGCCTTTTGGGGGCCCTATCCATATCCACACATGCAGTCAGAGCCGGCCCTAGCCTTTTGGGGGCCCTAAGCAGTAAGAGCCGGTCCTAGCCTTTTGGGGGCCCTATCCATTTCCACATGCAGTCAGAGCCGGCCCTAGCCTTTTGGGGGCCCTATCCATATCCACACATGCAGTCAGAGCCAGCCCTAGCCTTTTGGGGAACCTAAGCAGTCAGAGCCGGACCTAGCCTTTTGGGGCCCTATCCATATCCACACATGCAGTCAGAGCCAGCCCTAGCCTTTTGGGGAACCTAAGCAGTCAGAGCCGGACCTAGCCTTTATGGGGCCCTAAGTGAAATGATGTTGCCATGGGCTAATTTAGTACCTGTCAGTGACTGACATAACAGAAAAACTGTTGATGCACAACAACATTTTGAAATTGCATATTGTGTATTCTACTATTCTACCTAGCAACAGTAAATTGAATCCCCAAGAGTTCCTAAAAAACATTGATCTGTAAATTGATTCGTGGGCCTACAAAAAGGGGTTTGACCATCCCTGTTCTAATACAAAGACAACATTAGTTCATGCTGTTGTCTTACCTATAAGTGCACACCCTTGTTCCATCCACTCCAGACTCAATTCAGCTATTGAAGATATTCTGTTCTCTGGTTTTCTCCACCTTTTAAATGATAAAAAAAAGGTTCAAAATCAACACAAGAGATTCACTCAATATTCCCTTGAAACAATTGAGGAATCATCATGGAACTGTAGACTGAAGTGAAAAGTTAATATAGTCTAGATTTCTTATACAAGAGCAGACATCAGTGTGTAGCCAAATGATACAGTATGTATAGTACTCCTACCTGGATGTGTCAGGTCACAGACCTGTGTAAAGCCAAGGTCTTCGTCCCAAACGGCACCCTAATCCCTATTTAGTGCACTACTTTTGGACCAGAGACCTATGGAATAGGGTTCCATTTTGGGACACAACCAAGGTGAATTTAGTTTCACTCACCCAGTGTATGTATCCCACTCCTCTCCACTGTTGGGGTAAACCACCCAGCCGAGGCCTGGTCTCCTCTGTGTCCTGGCTGAGACTAGGAGGGGCTTGACCAGGGCTGGAGGACAGCACCACCCCTACAGCCACCAGCTGACTGGACCTACTGGCCAGCTGGACCGCCTCAGAGAAACAACTGCTGTCAGATATACACTGGCCGTCCTGAGGAGAAGATATCACTGTATTCTTACATCCCATATTTACAGCAACAAAACACTCAAACTGGACAGTTTTATCTCCATCTCTTCATTCAAAGACTCAATAACGGACACTCTTATTGACAGTTGTGGCTGTTTGTGTGATGTGTTGTTGTCTCTACCTTCTTGACCTTTGTGCTTTTTTCTGTGCCCAATAATGTTTGTACCATGTTTTGTGCTGCTACCATGTTGTGCTGCTGTCATGTTGTGTTGCTACCATGCTGTCTTGTCGACTTGCTATGTTGTCGTCTTAGGTCTCTCTTTATGTAGTGTTGTCTGTCTTGTCGTGATGTGTGTTTTGTCCTACATTTATATTTTATTTTTTAAATCCCAGCCCCCGTCCCCACAAGGCCTCTTGGTAGGCTATCATTATAAATGAGCATTTGTTCTTAACTAACTAACGAGAATCGATGTGTCTTTCCTAGATCCCTTGCGTCCCTCCTTGCCTATTTCTCAGAATGCTTTGATAAAGAATGTTTAAGGGTAGGAACTTAGGAGACGAGGAGAGAGGACGGCGAGGAATCAAGGAAAGACAAATTGAGAAAGAGTCTTAATTACATAGCGAGAATTACCTTACAGGAGAAGGCCAGCCATGCTTTAGAATCTGGAAACTCTCTGAGCAGCTCCACCAGAGCTTCTGCCTCCTTGATGCTTGGGATGGTTTCCATGGCAATGAGATCGGCCCCTGCTGTAACTAGACAGTGGACCTGGGGGCGGTGCCAGGCTTTCAGTTCCTGGAGACACAGAGAGAGAGACATTTAAAAAAAATATGGGCACAATCAGAATGTGGACAAGATCAGGACAAAGGACACATGTTAGCAGTAGGTATAAACGAGGCTAGAGACTGAGTGCAAGACAGACCATAGGAACACTAGTCTATTATACTGATCAAAAATATAAACGCAACATGGAACAATTTCACTGAGTTACAGTTCATATAATGAAATCAGTCAATTGAAATACATTCATTAAGACATAATCTATGGATTTCACATGACTGGGGCGCAGCCATGGGTGGGGAGCCAGGCCCAGCCAATTAGAATTTGTCTTTCTCCACAAAAGGGCTTTATTACAGACATAAATACTCCTCAATTTCATAAGCTGTCCAGGTGGCTGGTTTTAGAAGATCCCGCAGGTGAAGAACCCGGTTGTGGAGGTCCTGGGTTGGCGTGGTTACACGTGGTCTGCAGTTGTGAGGCCGGTTGGATGTACTGCCGAATTCTCTAAAATGACGGAGGCGGCTTATGGTAGAGAAATGAACATTCAATTATCTGGCAACAGCTCTAGTGGACATTCCTGCAGTCAGCATGCCAATTGCGGGCTCTGTCAAAATTGAGGCATCTGTGGCATTGTGTTGTGTGACAAAACTGCACATTTAAGAGTGGCCTTTTATTGTCCCCAGCACAAGGTGCACCTATGTAATGAACATGCTGTTTAATCAGCCTCTTGATATTCCACACCTGTCAGGTGGATGGATTATCAAAGGAGAAATGCTCACTAACTGGGATGTAAACAAATTTGTGCCCAGAATTTGAGAGAAATTAGCTTTTTGTGCATATGGAACATTTCTGAGATCTTTTTATTTCAGCTCAGTAAACATGGGACCAACACTTTACATGTTGTGTTTTATATTTTCATTCGGTATTGATAATGATGAGTCAACCCTAATGTGAGTTCTTTCTTGGCATTGCCTGCCTTACCTCAACACTCATCTCCGCAGCGTAAGCGCCAGTGTACTCCGAGCCGTTGTGCATGAAGGCCCCGTAAGGTCCAACAGAGCCTGCAACCAGAGGCACCCTGCGATCTGAGAAGATAGACAGATACCATGTAATGTACATTAACAACTCTGATCGTACAAATAAGAGCTTCAGAAACATCTGGATCATGTCCAAATTACAGGATCTCTGCGTGCCTGGCTGAGCTGGTAGGTCCTGAGCAGCTTAGCCAATGTTTACAATGATGATGAGAAAATAACATCCAATCGCTAATTAATAATAATAATAATTCATTGGATTTATATATCCTACTAACTGAGGTTCCTCAAAACGCTTTTCATAGTAGGGGAAAACTTACCTCATCCACCTTCAATGTTTACGGAGGCCTGGAATGCAATAGTTTTGTGTACAACATGAAGTTTGTAATTCGACTGAGTGTCTGTGTCTTGCTTGCGTTCCACCTCTGGGCAGCCAAATGTTTTAGGAAGCCAAGCATGTATTCGGACCGGTGAAAAGAAAAGTGAGTTTGTTTTGCGTCACCTGATGCCATAGTTATGCCATATATGCTGATATTGAGGCGAAAGTAAATAGCTGCATGTAACTCAGCAGCTAAGAAGAACACAATCGCTAGACTGCCTGTTTGTATCATGCTTATGTTTGCAATACTTACAAAGTTTGTACGAACAGGTCGATAATGTATTTTGATGTAAAACATTTAAATTTAGCTGAATGAAGCTTACTCCTCGCCTGAAAAAAATAACATGAATTTGCGCTTAATGAGGAATACAATAGTTAGAACAGTTTTGTACAACATTTAAGTTTGTAGGCTACACCAGTGACCAGACAATGTCAATGTGTAGAATTGCAGGAAATTAACTCAAAAAGGTTAAAACATTAAAAAAATAATACTCTACTGTCAGGAGGGGGGGGTGCTAAAATGTGTGTGTGTGTGTGTGTGTGGGGGGCAACAACATTTTGCTTCGAGACCCCAAAAGGCTATGGCCGGTTCTGACTGCCTGTGTGGGTAATGGATGTGGTGTGCAGACCCGTGAGCCACTGTGCCCCCCCCCATGATGAGTTCAGATGTTTTGTTGCCCCCCGCCCATCAAAGTTTCCCTGGCCTAGAATGTTGGCAGGAACTCCACCTGTAACTCACCTGATGGAGGCTGGTCAGCTATAAAGTGTTTGACAGTCTCTCTGGCCAGAGTCACTCCTGACATGATGAGTTGGTTGGCCTGTTCAGGGGTGACGTCCAGGTGCCTGATGAAGCCCTCAACACTAGCCTGGTACGTGGCTGTAGTTATCACATCAGCACCAGCACACAGAAACCTAGGGAGAGACAACATTTGCAATGCTTTGCAACAGTAAAGGCAGAACTACAACAATAGTCTATGTTAAACAACTCACCTGTAATGAGCATCTTTAATAGCCTGTGGGTTAGTATGGAGCAGCCTTGCACTCCACAAAGGATCTCCCTGTATCCACGCAAAACATTCTCGTCAAATATACAGGATGCGAAGTACAGGAGAATATTCATTACGCCAATTATGTTGCAAATATAATAATATATATATAAACATTTTAAATTTAATTGTACCTTTATTTAAAGTCAGTTAAGAACAAATTCTTATTTTCAATGACGGCCTAGGAACAGTGGGTTAACTGCCTGTTCAGGGGCAGAACGACAGATTTGTACCTTGTCAGCTCGGTAACCTTCCGGTTACTTGTCCAACGCTCTAACCACTAGGCTACCCTGTCGCCTCTACAATTTAACCACTAGGCTACCCTGCCGCCTCAACAATCTAACCACTAGGCTACACTGCCGCCTCAACAATTTAACCACTAGGCTACCCTGCCACCTCTACAATCTAACCACTAGGCTACCCTGTCACCTCTACAATTTAACCACTAGGCTACCCTGCCACCTCTACAATCTAACCACTAGGCTACCCTGTCGCCTCTACAATTTAACCACTAGGCTACCCTGCCGCCTCTACAATCTAACCACTAGGCTACCCTGTCGCCTCTACAATCTAACCACTAGGCTACCCTGTCGACTCTACAATCTAACCACTAGGCTACCCTGCCGCCTCTACAATCTAACCACTAGGCTACCTGCCGCCCCAAGTTGCTGTTTGGAAAAATGTAATGATTACAACCCAGCTCTCTTTAGTATTACTCATAAAAATGCAATTTGTTGTATTTCACCTGTAATTTACAACCTGTTGATTCCAGTTCTGTTGCCAGTCCACCATCTACAATAAGTGGACCCCGACCAATATCCATTAAAGTTGTTAGAATATCCGTTTTGTCCATGGTCACTTACTGGTAGTCTCTCACTCGGCCATTTATCTTTGAATAAATTAAAGTAACGTTACTAAGCCGGTGCTGAACCTTGTCCTATTCGGGTAAAAGCAATATTGGTTATCTATTAAACAGATTTAACTACCCCCATCAATGACAAAATCACAACAGAAGAAGTCAACCCACGTTTCGCAAGGGGTCATAGTTGTACTTCCGGAAACAACATTATTATTATTATTATTTTTTGCATTCGTTGCTAATTCTGTGCAAATTTGCATCCTATATTTATGGAAAAGCCTCCAAGTTATTTATTTGTTGTTTTAAAAATCTTTTTTTACCCGTGTTAAACATTACTGCGCATGTTGCTATGGTGATATGTTGTACAACGAAGCTAACTAGCTAACTGCTACAATAGCCACACGAACTGTCGTCATCGGGGATCTCTATCTAAAATAATGGTAAGATAAAGCATCGCTAGCTACCCTTCGTGGTTTCATGAATGTAGGTGCCAACAAAGCATTAAAATACATACTCTATACATGTTTTGAAATGCTGTACGATTTAGGTAGCAGTTAACCGTTGTTTGCGCACTTTGGCTAGCATAGCTAGCGCAATGACTGTATATGAATACGTTAACTAGCCAACCAAACAAAGTAACATGACTCATTTTTAAAATGTAACCTTTATTTAAATAGGCAAGTCTGTTAGGAAAAACCTTATTTACAATGACGGCCTAGGAGCAGTGGGATAACTGCCTTGTTCAGGGGCAGAAAGACAGATGTGTACCTTGTCAGGGATTTGATCCAGCAACCTTTCAGTTACCGGTCCAACGCCCCAATGCAGGCAGAAACAAGATATGTTTATACTTTTAACATCATACAACCAAGCGATGTTACTTGGTCAGTTGAAATACTTTACGCAAATAATACAATTTTTGCTTGCTAACGTTAGGCTCCCCAGGTCATTGTGGTAAATTAGTTACCGTATTATCTACCGGCAGATGGCGTAATTTCCCGCACAATGAGCTGTGCAGGTTGTGTCGTCGACAGAAAGTCTGTCAGTAGAATCATGTTTGTTCTACTGTTTGGCCTCTATCGTCCCACAGTGTTATTCATAATTTAGAGCTGCTACGAAGGCGTTTGTGGGGAGAGGATAGTGACATAATTTAGAGCTGCTACGAAGGCGTTTGTGGGGAGAGGATAGTGACATAATTTTCTCCAACACTTACATGTATATTGTTTTGTCTTTCATATCATTGGCCATGGCTGGTCTCATCTGTCCATGACATGTCCAACTAGGAGACCAGTACAGTAAGTATGACCGTTAAAGTAGACTGAATTTGGCTGACCTGCCAATCAATCAGTTGACCAACTGCTGTGATAATGCACTGACTGGATGAATGTGATGTGCATTCAGACTAGCTTAGAGGTACATCGGCATAATAAATGTGCTCACAAGGCCTGTATTCACAAAGCGTCTTATAGTAGTAGTGCTGATCTAGGATCAGTTTTGCCTTTTGGATCATAATGAATAAGACAGTGGGACTAGATAATTAGAGCAGCCCTCTGAGAAGCTTTGTGAATACGGACCAGTACCATTTTCTAAGCATGTTGTATTACTGTATAACAATCTCTTACCTAGTCTATCGCTCGCTGTACGTGATTCATTTTGAGGGGAATATTGATCTGCCTTAGTGCAAGCAGCAGCAGGAGATGTTTCCATTGATAGCACTGTGGGACAGCAGGTGTCTGAGAAAGAATGGTCCTTCTCTTCCCAGAGCTGGCTGAAATGAAGGCCCTGCTCTGCGTGGCTGGAGACCACATGGATCTAGTTATCACAACTTGGCCTGGCTAGCACAGATGTTAGTTTAGGCTGGGTGTACACTGCACGACTTTCAAAATACTAACATCGCTGAGCCTCTCACATGAAACTTTATTGTAGTTTTTTTTGTCTTGCCAACGTAGTGGCGCGTATACTACATGATGTAGCAGAGACGGAGGGTCACACACTACACGATTCTTCACTTTGGTCGGGAGGATTCTCCATGTTAACCTTAACCCTCCTGACCATCCAGACACCTCCTAACCCTCCTGACCATCCAGACACCTCCTAACCCTCCTGACCATCCAGACACCTCCTAACCCTCCTGACCAACCAGACACCTCCTAACCCTCTTGACCAACCAGACACCTCCTAACCTTAACCCTCCTGTCCAACCAGACACCTCCTAACCCTCCTGACCATCCAGACACCTCCTAACCCTCCTGACCAACCAGACACCTCCTAACCCTCCTGACCAACCAGACACCTCCTAACCCTCCTGACCATCCAGACACCTCCTAACTCTCCTGACCATCCAGACACCTCCTAACCCTCCTGACCAACCAGACACCTCCTAACCCTCCTGACCAACCAGACACCTCCTAACCCTCCTGACACCTCCTAACCCTCTTGACCAACCAGACACCTCCTAACCTTAACCCTCCTGGCCATCCAGACACCACCTGACCATCCAGACACCTCCTAACCCTCCTGACCATCCAGACACCTCCTAACCCTCCTGACCATCCAGACACCTCCTAACCCTCCTGACCAACCAGACACCTCCTAACCCTCCTGACCAACCAGACACCTCCTAACCCTCCTGACCAACCAGACACCTCCTAACCCTCCTGACCAAGCAGACACCTCCTAACCCTCCTGACCAACCAGACACCTCCTAACCCTCCTGACCATCCAGACACCTCCTAACCCTCCTGACCATCCAGACACCTCCTAACCCTCCTGACCATCCAGACACCTCCTAACCCTCCTGACCATCCAGACACCTCCTAATCCTTCTGACCATCCAGACACCTCCTGACCATCCAGACACCTCCTAACCCTCCTGTCCATCCAGACACCTCCTAACCCTCCTGTCCATCCAGACACCTCCTGACCATCCAGACACCTCCTAACCCTCCTGACCATCCAGACACCTCCTAACCCTCCTGACCAACCAGACACCTCCTAACCCTCCTGACCAACCAGACACCTCCTAACCCTCCTGACCAACCAGACACCTCCTAACCCTCACACACTACAAGATTCTTCACTTTGTTCGGGAGGATTCTCCATGCCACCACGCTGTCTCTCTAAAACAATGACGTGATTACATTGTTAACGTAGCTACAACGAGCTGTGGCAAAAAGCTGCCTCAAATGTTTTCAGGCAGACATTGACACTTGCCATATAGAGTTGAAATATCTTGCCAACATTTAGAATTGAATATCATTGCTTGTGAACTTCAGAGTTGTAACGATTTGTCACTTTGGTTAAAGTCATTGCTCCTGCTCGAGAGTATTCACATTCTGGGTGATGTGATACAACGTCTTCATCCCATTTCCTCTTCTCTGGTGAGCTCTTATTGGCTATTGCTGATCATCATTCTCAAAACATATAAGTCTTCAGTGTGTGACCCTATAGACCTTCAGTGGTGAACCTATAGACCTTCAGTGGTGAACCTATAGACCCTTCAGTGGTGAACCTATAGACCTTCAGTGGTGAACCTATAGACCTTCAGTGGTGAACCTATAGACCTTCAGTGGTGAACCTAATAGACCCTTCAGTGGTGAACCTATAGACCTTCAGTGGTGAACCTATAAACCTTCAGTGGTGAACCTAATAGACCCTTCAGTGGTGAACCTATAGCTCTTCAGTGGTGAACCAATAGACATTCAGTGGTGAACCTATAGACCCTTCAGTGGTGAACCTATAGCCCTTCAGTGGTGAACCTATAGCCCTTCAGTGGTGAACCTATAGCCCTTCAGTGGTGAACCTATAGACCCTTCAGTGGTGAACCTATAGCCCTTCAGTGGTGAACCAATAGACCTTCAGTGGTGAACCTATAAACCTTCAGTGGTGAACCTAATAGACCCTTCAGTGGTGAACCTATAGCTCTTCAGTGGTGAACCAATAGACATTCAGTGGTGAACCTATAGACCCTTCAGTGGTGAACCTATAGCCCTTCAGTGGTGAACCTATAGCCCTTCAGTGGTGAACCAATAGACCTTCAGTGGTGAACCAATAGACCTTCAGTGGTGAACCTATAGACCTTCAGTGGTGAACCTATAGACCTTCAGTGGTGAACCTATAGACCTTCAGTGGTGAACCTATAGACCTTCAGTGGTGAACCTATAGACCTTCAGTGGTGAACCTATAGACCTTCAGTGGTGAACCTAATAGACCCTTCAGTGGTGAACCAATAGACATTCAGTGGTGAACCTATAGACCCTTCAGTGGTGAACCTATAGACCTTCAGTGGTGAACCTATAGACCTTCAGTGGTGAACCTATAGACCTTCAGTGGTGAACCTATAGACCCTTCAGTGGTGAACCAATAGACCTTCAGTGGTGAACCTATAGACCTTCAGTGGTGAACCTATAGACCTTCAGTGGTGAACCTATAGACCTTCAGTGGTGAACCTATAGACCTTCAGTGGTGAACCTATAGACCCTTCAGTGGTGAACCTATAGACCTTCAGTGGTGAACCTATAGACCTTCAGTGGTGAACCTATAGACCTTCAGTGGTGAACCTATAGACCTTCAGTGTGTGAACCTATAGACCTTCAGTGGTGAACCTATAGACCCTTCAGTGGTGAACCTATAGACCCTTTAGTGGTGAACCAATAGACATTCAGTGGTGAACCAATAGACATTCAGTGGTGAACCTATAGACCCTTCAGTGGTGAACCTATAGACCTTCAGTGGTGAACCTATAGACCTTCAGTGGTGAACCTATAGACCCTTCAGTGGTGAACCTATAGACCTTCAGTGGTGAACCTATAGACCTTCAGTGTGTGACATTTTTGTGTTTTATTTTAATAAAACACATCTTTTCGATCTTGTCTCATCGCTGCAACTCCCCAACAGGCTCGGGAGAGGTGAAGGTCGAGCCATGCATCCCCGGAAACATGACCCGCCAAACCGCGCTTCTTAACACTCGGCCGCTTAACCCGGAAGCCAGCTGCACCAATGTGTTGGAGGAAACATCATTCAACTGACAACCGAAGTCAGCCTGCAGTCGACCGGCCCGCCACAAGAAGTCGCTAGAGCTTGATGAGCCAAGTAAAGCCCCCACGGCCAAACCCTCCCCTAACCCGGACCACACTGGGCCAATTGTGCGCCACTCTGTGGGACTCCCGGTCAAAGCTGGCTGTGACACAGCCTGAAATCAAACCCGGGTCTGTAGTGACGCCTCAAGCCCTGCGATGCAGTGTGTTAGACCGCTGCTCCACTCAGGAGGCCCGGGTTCATGATTCTGAAAGGACAGCAAACCGTAATGACCAACCTGCCCTCTAAATACACCTCTGCTGTCTTCAACCAGGATCTCAGCGATCACTTTCTCATTGCCTGCGTCCATAATGGGTCTGCGGACCATCCCTCATCACTGTCAAACGCTCCCTAAAACACTTAAGCGAGCAGGCCTTTCTAATCGACCTGGCCCGGGTATCCTGGAAGGATATTGACCTCATTCTGTCAGTAGAGGGTGCCTAGTTATTCTTTAAAAGAGCTTTCCTCGCCATCTTAAATAAGCAGGCTCCATTAAAAAAAAGGAAAACCAGGAACAGATATAGCCCTTGCTTCTCTCCAGACCTGACTGCCCTTAACCAGCACAAAAACATCCTGTGGCGTACCGCTTTAGCATCGATTACCCCCTTCGATATGTAACTTTGCAGGGAAGTTAGGAACCAATATACACAGGCAGTTAGGAAAGCTAAGGCTAGCTCTTTCAAACAGAAATGTGCATCCTGTAGCACAAACTCCAAAAAGTTTTGGGACACTGTAAAGTCCATGGAGAATAAGAGCACCTTCTCCCAGCTTCCCACTGCACTGAGGCTAGGAAATGATAATTAAGAATTTCAATAAGCATTTTTCTACGGCTGGCCATGCTTTCCACCTGGCTACTCCTACCCCGGTCAACAGCCCTGCACCCCCCACAGCAACTCGCCCAAGCCTTCCCCATTTCTCCTTCTCCCAAATCCAGTCAGCTGATGTTCTGAAAGAGCTACAAAGTCTGGACCCCTAAAAATTAGCAGGGCTAGACATTCTGGACCTTCTCTTTCTAAAATTATACGCCGCAATTGTTGCAACCCCTATTACTAGCCTGTTCAACCTCTCTTTCGTCTGAGATCCCCAAAGATTGGAAAGCTGCCACGGTCATCCCCCCTCTTCAAAGGGGGATGACCGCCATCAATAAGAGACAATGCTGTGCAGCTGTATTCATAGACCTGGCCAAGGCTTTCGACTCTGTCAATCACCACATTCTTATCGGCAGGCTCAACAGCCTTGGTTTCTCTAACGACTGTCTCGCCTGGTTCACCAACTACTTCTCAGACAGAGTTCAGTGTGTCAAATGGGAGGGCCTGTTTTCCGGACCTCTGGCAATCTCTATGGGGGTACCACAGGGTTCAATTGGATTGGATGCAGCAAATTGGATGCCGTCTATCACAGTGCCATCCATTTTGTTACTAAAGCACCTTATACCACCCACCACTATGACCTGTATGCTCTAGTCGGCTGGTCCTCACTACATATTCGCCACCAAACCCACTGGCTCCAGGTCATCTATAAGTCTTTGCTAGGTAAAGCCATTCCTTATCTCAGTTCACTGGTCACCATAGCAGCACCCACCCTTAGCACGTGCTCCAGCAGATATATTTCACTGGTCATCCCCAAAGCCAATTCCTCCTTTGGCCGCCTTTCCTTCCAGTTCTCTGCTGCCAATGACTGGAACGAACTGCAAAAATAAGTTGGAGACATATCTCCCTCACTAACTTCAAGCATTGGCTGTCAGAGCAGCTTACCGATCACTGTAGCTGTACACTGCCCATCTGTAAATAGCCCATCCAACCAACTACCTACCTCATCCCCATATTTGTTTTTCTGCTCTTTTGCACACCAGTATTTCTACTGCACATCCTCATCTGCACATATATCACTCCAGTGTTAATTGCTATGTTGTAATTACTTCACTATTATGGCCTATTTATTGCCTTACCTCCTCACTCCATTTGCACACACTGTTCCTCCACTCCTCTCCTTTTATCTACTCCTCTTTCTTCTCCTTCATCTCCCTTCCTCGCTCTCTCCTTCCTCTGTTCCTCTCCTCTCTCCTGTCCTCCCTTCCTCTCTGCTCTCCTCTCTCCTTCCTTTCCTCTGTTCCACTCCTCTTCTCCTTTCCTCTGTTCCTCTCCTCTCTCCTTTCCTCTGTTCCACTCTTCCTCTCCTTCCTCTGTTTCACTCTTCCTCTCCTTCCTCTGTTCCTCTCCTCTCTCCTTTCCTCTGTTCCTCTCCTCTCTCATTTCCTCTGTTCCACTCCTCTCTCCTTTCCTCTGTTCCTCTCCTCTCTCCTACCTCTGTTCCTCTCTTCTCTCCTTTCCTCTGTTCCTCTCCCCTCTCCTTTCCCCTGTTCCTCTCCTCTCTCCTACCTCTGTTCCTCTCTTCTCTCCTTTCCTCTGTTCCTCTCCTCTCTCATTTCCTCTGTTCCACTCTTCTCTCCTTTCCTCTGTTCCTCTCCTCTCCTACCTCTGTTCCTCTCTTCTCTCCTTTCCTCTGTTCCTCTCCCCTCTCCTTTCCCCTGTTCCTCTCCTTTCCTCTGTTCCTCTCCTCCTCTCCTTCCTCTCTCCTTCCTCTGTTCCGCTCCTCTCTCCTTCCTCTGTTCCGCTCCTCTCTCCTTCCTCTGTTCCGCTCCTCTCTCCTTCCTCTTCCTCTCCTCTCTCCTTCCTCTGTTCCGCTCCTCTCTCCTTCCTCTGTTCCTCTCCTCTCTCCTTCCTCTGTTCCGCTCCTCTCTCCTTCCTCTGTTCCGCTCCTCTCTCCTTTTCTCTGTTTCACTCTCCTCCTCTCCTTCCTCTCCTCCTCTCCTCTCTCCTGTCCTCCCTTCCTCTCTGCTCTCCTCTCTCCTTCCTCTTCCTCTCCTCTCTCCTTTCCTCTGTTCCTCTCCTCTCTCCTTTCCTCTGTTCCTCTCCCCTCTCCTTTCCTCTGTTCCTCTCCTCTCTCCTTTCCTCTGTTCCTCTGTTCCTCTCCTCCTCTCCTTCCTCTCCTCTCTCCTGTCCTCCCTTCCTCTCTCCTGTCCTCCCTTCCTCTCTGCTCTCCTCTCTCCTTCCTCTTCCTCTCCTCTCTCCTTTCCTCTGTTCCACTCCTCCTCTCCTTTCCTCTGTTCCACTCCTCTCTCCTTTCCTCTGTTCCTCTCCTCTCTCCTACCTCTGTTCCTCTCCTCTCTCCTTTCCTCTGTTCCTCTCCTTTCCTCTGTTCCTCTCCTTTCCTCTGTTCCTCTCTCCTTTCCTCTGTTCCTCTCTCCTTTCCTCTGTTCCTCTCCTCCTCTCCTTCCTCTGTTCCACTCCTCCTCTCCTTTCCTCTGTTTCACTCTCCTCCTCTCCTTCCTCTGTTCCTCTCCTCTCCTTACTCTGTTCCTCTCCTCTGTTTCCCTTTCCTCTGTTTCCCTCTCCTCTCCTCTGTTCCACTCCTCTCCTTTCCTCTGTTCCACTCCTCCTCTCCTCTCCTCTGTTCCACTCCTCCTCTCCTTTCCTCTGTTCCTCTCCTCTCTCCTTTCCTCTGTTCCTCTCCTCTCTCCTTTCCTCTGTTCCTCTCCTCTCTCCTTTCCTCTGTTCCTCTCCTCTCTCCTGCCCTCTGTTCCTCTCCTCCTCTCCTTCCTCTCTGCTCTCCTCTATCCTTTTCCTCTCATCTCTCCTTTCCTCTGTTCCACTCCCCTCTTCTTTCCTCTGTTCCTCTTCTCTCTCCTTTCCTCTGTTCCTCTCCTCTCTCCTTTCCTCTGTTCCTCTCCTCTCTCCTTTCCTCTGTTCCTCTCCTCTCTCCTTCCTCTGTTCCGCTCCTCTCTCCTTTCCTCTGTTCCACTCCTCCTCTCCTTTCCTCTGTTTCACTCTCCTCCTCTCCTTCCTCTGTTCCTCTCCTCTCTCCTTACTCTGTTCCTCTCCTCTGTTTCCCTTTCCTCTGTTTCCCTCTCCTCTCTCCTTTCCTCTGTTTCCCTCTCCTCTCTCCTTTCCTCTGTTCCACTCCTCCTCTCCTTTCCTCTGTTTCCCTCTCCTCTCTCCTTTCCTCTGTTTCCCTCTCCTCTCTCCTTTCCTCTGTTCCACTCTTCCTCTCCTTCCTCTGTTTCACTCTCCTCCTCTCTCCTTTCCTCTGTTCCTCTCCCCTCTCCTTTCCTCTGTTCCTTTCCTCTGTTCCTCTGTTCCTCTCTCCTTCCTCTGTTCCTCTCTCCTTTCCTCTGTTCCTCTCCTCTCTCCTTTCCTCTGTTCCACTCCTCTCTCCTACCTCTGTTCCTCTCCCCTCTCCTTTCCTCTGTTCCTCTCCCCTCTCCTTTCCTCTGTTCCTCTCTCCTTTCCTATGTTCCTCTGTTCCTCTCCTTTCCTCTGTTCCTCTCCTTTCCTCTGTTCCTCTGTTCCTCTCCTCTCTCCTTTCCTCTGTGCCTCTCCTCCTCTCCTTCCTCTCTCCTTCCCCTGTTCCGCTCCTCTCTCCTTTCCTCTGTTCCACTCCTCCTCTCCTTTCCTCTGTTTCACTCTCCTCCTCTTCTTCCTCTGTTCCTCTCCTCTCTCCTTACTCTGTTCCTCTCCTCTGTTTCCCTTTCCTCTCTCCTTTCCTCTGTTCCTCTCTTTTCCTCTGCTCCTCTCCTTTCCTCTGCTCCTCTCTCCTCTCCTTTCCTCTGTTCCTCTCTTCTCTCCTCTCCTTTCCTCTGTTCCTCTCTTCTCTCCTCTCTTTTCCTCTGCTCCTCTCCTTTCCTCTGCTCCTCTCCTTTCTCCTCTCTCCTTTCCTCTGTTCCACTCCTCCTCTCCTTTCCCCTGTTCCACTCCTCCTCTCCTTTCCCCTGTTCCACCCCTCCTCTCCTTTCCTCTGTTTCACTCCTCTCATTTCCTCTGTTTCACTCTCCTCTCTCCTTTCCTCTGTTTCACTCTCTGCTCTCCTTTCCTTTTCTCCTTACATCTCCCCTCATGGTGCTCTCCTCTGCTCCATTCTGTGACTCAAAAAAAATCTAATCGAAGACGGATAAATGTAGCTATCTTGTTTGCACTTGATACAATTCCAAATGAACGAGCTAGCGAGCTAACTTGCTAGATTAGTAACGTTAGTTAACCATGTTCCTATCATCAACATACTTGTGGATATTGGATAGCTAATTGCCGTTACAATTGTGGCAGCAATATTATAGATGTAATTGATGTTAACCTTCAGAACCGTGTTGAGCCCAGACAGATGATCTATTTACCAAGAAAAGTGAATGTGCTTTACATTTTATTGAAACTATGTTTGGTAGAAATAGGAGGTTTCTTTCGGTGCGGCGGTCAGTGATTCTGCTGTGGATCAGCACCAGATTTAAATGAAGGCAGAGGAAACACTGACCCACCCTACTGGGGAGCCAGGTCCTGACAGGCCAATCACATGGTGACCCACCCTGACCCCCCCTACTGGGGAGCCAGGTCCTGACAGGCCAATCAGATGGTGACCCACCCTACTGGGGAGCCAGGTCCTGACAGGCCAATCAGATGGTGACCCACCCTGACCCCCCTACTGGGGAGCCAGGTCCTGACAGGCCAATCACATGGTGACCCACCCTGACCCCCCCTACTGGGGAGCCAGGTCCTGACAGGCCAATCACATGGTGACCCACCCTGACCCACCCTACTGGGGAGCCAGGTCCTGACAGGCCAATCACATGGTGACCCACCCTGACCCACCCTACTGGGGAGCCAGGTCCTGACAGGCCAATCACATGGTGACCCACCCTACTGGGGAGCCAGGTCCTGACAGGCCAATCACATGGTGACCCACCCTACTGGGGAGCCAGGTCCTGACAGGCCAATCACATGGTGACCCACCCTACTGGGGAGCCAGGTCCTGACAGGCCAATCACATGGTGACCCACCCTACTGGGGAGCCAGGTCCTGACAGGCCAATCACATGGTGACCCACCCTACTGGGGAGCCAGGTCCTGACAGGCCAATCACATGGTGACCCACCCTGACCCACCCTACTGGGGAGCCAGGTCCTGACAGGCCAATCACATGGTGACCCACCCTGACCCACCCTACTGGGGAGCCAGGTCCTGACAGGCCAATCACATGGTGACCCACCCTGACCCCCCCTACTGGGGAGCCAGGTCCTGACAGGCCAATCATATGGTGACCGACCCTGACCCACCCTACTGGGGAGCCAGGTCCTGACAGGCCAATCACATGGTGACCCACCCTGACCCCCCCTACTGGGGAGCCAGGTCCTGACAGGCCAATCACATGGTGACCCACCCTGACCCACCCTACTGGGGAGCCAGGTCCTGGCAGGCCAATCACATGGTGACCCACCCTGACCCCCCTACTGGGGAGCCAGGTCCTGACAGGCCAATCACATGGTGACCCACCCTACTGGGGAGCCAGGTCCTGACAGGCCAATCACATGGTGACCCACCCTACTGGGGAGCCAGGTCCTGACAGGCCAATCACATGGTGACCCACCCTACTGGGGAGCCAGGTCCTGACAGGCCAATCACATGGTGACCCACCCTACTGGGGAGCCAGGTCCTGACAGGCCAATCACATGGTGACCCACCCTACTGGGGAGCCAGGTCCTGACAGGCCAATCACATGGTGACCCACCCTACTGGGGAGCCAGGTCCTGACAGGCCAATCACATGGTGACCCCCCTACTGGGGAGCCAGGTCCTGACAGGCCAATCACATGGTGACCCACCCTACTGGGGAGCCAGGTCCTGACAGGCCAATCACATGGTGACCCACCCTGACCCACCCTACTGGGGAGCCAGGTCCTGACAGGCCAATCACATGGTGACCCACCCTACTGGGGAGCCAGGTCCTGACAGGCCAATCAGATGGTGACCCACCCTGACCCCCTACTGGGGAGCCAGGTCCTGACAGGCCAATCACATGGTGACCCACCCTGACCCACCCTACTGGGGAGCCAGGTCCTGACAGGCCAATCACATGGTGACCCACACTGACCCACCCTACTGGGGAGCCAGGTCCTGACAGGCCAATCAGATGGTGACCCACCCTGACCCACCCTACTGGGGAGCCAGGTCCTGACAGGCCAATCAGATGGTGACCCACCCTGACCCCCCCTACTGGGGAGCCAGGTCCTGACAGGCCAATCAGATGGTGACCCACCCTGACCCACCCTACTGGGGAGCCAGGTCCTGACAGGCCAATCACATGGTGACCCACCCTACTGGGGAGCCAGGTCCTGACAGGCCAATCACATGGTGACCCACCCTACTGGGGAGCCAGGTCCTGACAGGCCAATCACATGGTGACCCACCCTGACCCACCCTACTGGGGAGCCAGGTCCTGACAGGCCAATCAGACTGATGGTTTAAAGCATTGTTGTTGATTTAGACCATCAAATTTGTGAATTGTTTTCTTCTTCGTGTTGCTAAAATGCTGTCAGTTCTACTTTAAATGTAACAATGTTTCACACACAAGTTTATTTTCCAATAGATGGCTGACAGCAGAGCTGCAGTGAAAAACACAGTTCCACTCACCACATGATGCTCATTCGAAACCTAATTAACTTCTTGTTGAAAGTTATTCTTGAAAAGGGAGAAGCTAACAAATGAGCAACAACATCCTCTTTGATTACATTTGCTGCAGCTGCAAAATATCCGGTCCCACCCATTTTCCCACCCGGTCCTTCCCAAGTCAAAATGTGATCGGTTGATTCCACTGTCACTCCAACATTTTGCCCTAATACAGTTGAATGGCAGATGCCTTTATCTAACTTCTGTTGGCCTAGCCAATGGCTGACTTAGCTAGCTCAGTTTATCTGCCCAGAGACCAGCAAAGAAAAATCCTGATTGGATCTTTTTTCCCCTCTTCAGTGTTAACCCTTTCCTTTCCAACAAAAACTGCCGAGATTAAGTCAGAACATAATTGAAAATAATAGTTAATTATAATATTATTATAATTATTATTGTATAAATCCTTATCCCTTTTTTTCGAAGGCCCAGTGGCTCTATTTTCCCCCAGCATGCATTATTTCACTATTCTAATGTCTAAAGAACCCAGATGTTGTTCTGAAATATGAACACAGAAATACTGGACGTTTTGAACTGTTATTATGGTCCTGATTTGACAAAATTACAATCATGGTCTTGGTCTCCCCTCTGGTCATGGTCTCCCCACTCCCCTCTGGTCATGACTCTGTCTCCCCTCTGGTCATGGTCTCCCCACTCCCCTCTGGTCATGGTCTCCCCACTCCCCTCTGGTCATGGTCTCCCCACTCCCCTCTGGTCATGGTCTCCCCACTCCCCTCTGGTCATGGTCTCCCCACTCCCCTCTGGTCATGGTCTCCCCACTCCCCTCTGGTCATGGTCTCCCCACTCCCCTCTGGTCATGGTCTCCTCACTCCCCTCTGGTCATGGTCTCCCCACTCCCCTCTGGTCATGGTCTCCCCACTCCCCTCTGGTCATGGTCTCCCCACTCCCCTCTGGTCATGGTCTCCCCACTCCCCTCTGGTCATGGTCTCCCCACTCCCCTCTGGTCATGGTCTCCCCACTCCCCTCTGGTCATGGTCTTGACTCTGTCTCCCCTCTGGTCATGGTCTCCCCACTCCCCTCTGGTCATGGTCTCCCCACTCCCCTCTGGTCATGGTCTCCCCACTCCCCTCTGGTCATGGTCTCCCCACTCCCCTCTGGTCATGGTCTCCCCACTCCCCTCTGGTCATGGTCTCCCACTCCCCTCTGGTCATGGTCTCCCCACTCCCCTCTGGTCATGGTCTCCCCACTCCCCTCTGGTCATGGTCTCCTCACTCCCCTCTGGTCATGGTCTCCCCACTCCCCTCTGGTCATGGTCTCCCCACTCCCCTCTGGTCATGGTCTCCCCACTCCCCTCTGGTCATGGTCTCCTCACTCCCCTCTGGTCATGGTCTCCCCACTCCCCTCTGGTCATGGTCTCCCCACTCCCCTCTGGTCATGGTCTCCCCACTCCCCTCTGGTCATGGTCTCCTCACTCCCCTCTGGTCATGGTCTCCCCACTCCCCTCTGGTCATGGTCTCCCCACTCCCCTCTGGTCATGGTCTCCCCACTCCCCTCTGGTCATGGTCTCCTCACTCCCCTCTGGTCATGGTCTCCCCACTCCCCTCTGGTCATGGTCTCCCCACTCCCCTCTGGTCATGGTCTTGACTCTGTCTCCCCTTGGTCATGGTCTCCCCACTCCCCTCTGGTCATGGTCTTGACTCTGTCTCCCCTCTGGTCATGGTCTCCCACTCCCCTCTGGTCATGGTCTCCCCACTCCCCTCTGGTCATGGTCTCCCCACTCCCCTCTGGTCATGGTCTTGACTCTGTCTCCCCTCTGGTCATGGTCTCCCCACTCCCCTCTGGTCATGGTCTCCCACTCCCCTCTGGTCATGGTCTCCCCACTCCCCTCTGGTCATGGTCTCCCCACTCCCCTCTGGTCATGGTCTCCCCACTCCCCTCAGGTCATGGTCTCCCCACTCCCCTCTGGTCATGGTCTCCCCACTCCCCTCTGGTCATGGTCTCCACACTCCCCTCTGGTCATGGTCTCCCCACTCCCCTCTGGTCATGGTCTCCCCACTCCCCTCTGGTCATGGTCTCCCCACTCCCCTCTGGTCATGGTCTCCCCACTCCCCTCTGGTCATGGTCTCCCCACTCCCCTCTGGTCATGGTCTCCCCACTCCCCTCTGGTCATGGTCTCCCCACTCCCCTCTGGTCATGGTCTCCCCACTCCCCTCTGGTCATGGTCTCCCCACTCCCCTCTGGTCATGGTCTTGACTCTGTCTCCCCTCTGGTCATGGTCTCCCCACTCCCCTCTGGTCATGGTCTCCCCACTCCCCTCTGGTCATGGTCTCCCCACTCCCCTCTGGTCATGGTCTCCCCACTCCCCTCTGGTCATGGTCTCCTCACTCCCCTCTGGTCATGGTCTCCCCACTCCCCTCTGGTCATGGTCTCCCCACTCCCCTCTGGTCATGGTCTTGACTCTGTCTCCCCTCAGGTCATGGTCTCCCCACTCCCCTCTGGTCATGGTCTCCCCACTCCCCTCTGGTCATGACTCTGTCTCCCCTCTGGTCATGGTCTCCCCACTCCCCTCTGGTCATGGTCTCCCCACTCCCCTCTGGTCATGGTCTTGACTCCCCACTCCCCTCTGGTCATGGTCTTGACTCCCCACTCCCCTCTGGTCATGACTCTGTCTCCCCTCTGGTCATGGTCTTGACTCTGTCTCCCCTCTGGTCATGGTCTCCCCACTCCCCTCTGGTCATGGTCTTGACTCCCCACTCCCCTCTGGTCATGGTCTCCCCACTCCCCTCTGGTCATGGTCTTGACTCCCCACTCCCCTCTGGTCATGGTCTCCCCACTCCCCTCTGGTCATGGTCTTGACTCCCCACTCCCCTCTGGTCATGGTCTCCCCACTCCCCTCTGGTCATGGTCTTGACTCCCCACTCCCCTCTGGTCATGGTCTCCCCACTCCCCTCTGGTCATGGTCTTGACTCCCCACTCCCCTCTGGTCATGGTCTCCACACTCCCCTCTGGTCATGACTCTGTCTCCCCTCTGGTCATGGTCTCCCCACTCCCCTCTGGTCATGGTCTCCCACTCCCCTCTGGTCATGGTCTTGACTCCCCACTCCCCTCTGGTCATGACTCTGTCTCCCCTCTGGTCATGGTCTTGACTCTGTCTCCCCTCTGGTCATGGTCTCCCCACTCCCCTCTGGTCATGGTCTTGACTCCCCACTCCCCTCTGGTCATGGTCTTGACTCCCCACTCCCCTCTGGTCATGGTCTCCCCACTCCCCTCTGGTCATGGTCTCCCCACTCCCCTCTGGTCATGGTCTTGACTCCCCCACTCCCCTCTGGTCATGGTCTCCCCACTCCCCTCTGGTCATGGTCTCCCCACTCCCCTCTGGTCATGGTCTCCCCACTCCCCTCTGGTCATGGTCTCCCCACTCCCCTCTGGTCATGGTCTCCCCACTCCCCTCTGGTCATGGTCTCCCCACTCCCCTCTGGTCATGGTCTCCCCACTCCCCTCTGGTCATGGTCTCCCCACTCCCCTCTGGTCATGGTCTTGACTCTGTCTCCCCTCTGGTCATGGTCTCCCCACTCCCCTCTGGTCATGGTCTTGACTCTGTCTCCCCTCTGGTCATGGTCTCCCCACTCCCCTCTGGTCATGGTCTCCCCACTCCCCTCTGGTCATGGTCTCCCCACTCCCTCAGGTCATGGTCTCCCACTCCCCTCTGGTCATGGTCTCCCCACTTCCCTCTGGTCATGGTCTCCACACTCCCCTCTGGTCATGGTCTCCCCACTCCCCTCTGGTCATGGTCTCCCCACTCCCCTCTGGTCATGGTCTCCCCACTCCCCTCTGGTCATGGTCTCCCCACTCCCCTCTGGTCATGGTCTCCCCACTCCCCTCTGGTCATGGTCTCCCCACTCCCCTCTGGTCATGGTCTCCCCACTCCCCTCTGGTCATGGTCTCCTCACTCCCTCTGGTCATGGTCTCCCACTCCCCTCTGGTCATGGTCTCCCCACTCCCCTCTGGTCATGGTCTCCCCACTCCCCTCTGGTCATGGTCTCCCCACTCCCCTCTGGTCATGGTCTCCCCACTCCCCTCTGGTCATGGTCTTGACTCTGTCTCCCTCTGGTCATGGTCTCCCCACTCCCCTCTGGTCATGGTCTCCCCACTCCCCTCTGGTCATGGTCTCCCCACTCCCCTCTGGTCATGGTCTCCCCACTCCCCTCTGGTCATGGTCACCCCACTCCCCTCTGGTCATGGTCTCCCCACTCCCCTCTGGTCATGGTCTCCCCACTCCCCTCAGGTCATGGTCTCCCCACTCCCCTCTGGTCATGGTCTCCCCACTCCCCTCTGGTCATGGTCTCCCCACTCCCCTCTGGTCATGGTCTCCCCACTCCCCTCTGGTCATGGTCTCCTCACTCCCCTCTGGTCATGGTCTCCCCACTCCCCTCTGGTCATGACTCTGTCTCCCCTCTGGTCATGGTCTCCCCACTCCCCTCTGGTCATGGTCTCCCACTCCCTCTGGTCATGGTCTTGACTCTGTCTCCCCTCAGGTCATGGTCTCCCCACTCCCCTCTGGTCATGGTCTCCCCACTCCCCTCTGGTCATGACTCTGTCTCCTCTGGTCATGGTCTCCCCACTCCCTCTGGTCATGGTCTCCCCACTCCCTCTGGTCATGGTCTCCCCACTCCCCTCTGGTCATGGTCTCCCCACTCCCCTCTGGTCATGGTCTCCCCACTCCCCTCTGGTCATGGTCTCCTCACTCCCCTCTGGTCATGGTCTCCCCACTCCCCTCTGGTCATGGTCTCCCCACTCCCCTCTGGTCATGGTCTCCCCACTCCCCTCTGGTCATGGTCTCCTCACTCCCCTCTGGTCATGGTCTCCCCACTCCCCTCTGGTCATGGTCTCCCCACTCCCCTCTGGTCATGGTCTCCCCACTCCCCTCTGGTCATGGTCTCCTCACTCCCCTCTGGTCATGGTCTCCCCACTCCCTCTGGTCATGGTCTCCCCACTCCCCTCTGGTCATGGTCTTGACTCTGTCTCCCCTTTGGTCATGGTCTCCCCACTCCCCTCTGGTCATGGTCTTGACTCTGTCTCCCCTCTGGTCATGGTCTCCCCACTCCCCTCTGGTCATGGTCTCCCCACTCCCCTCTGGTCATGGTCTCCCCACTCCCCTCTGGTCATGGTCTTGACTCTGTCTCCCCTCTGGTCATGGTCTCCCCACTCCCCTCTGGTCATGGTCTCCCCACTCCCCTCTGGTCATGGTCTCCCCACTCCCCTCTGGTCATGGTCTCCCCACTCCCCTCTGGTCATGGTCTCCCCACTCCCCTCAGGTCATGGTCTCCCCACTCCCCTCTGGTCATGGTCTCCCCACTCCCCTCTGGTCATGGTCTCCACACTCCCCTCTGGTCATGGTCTCCCCACTCCCCTCTGGTCATGGTCTCCCCACTCCCCTCTGGTCATGGTCTCCCCACTCCCCTCTGGTCATGGTCTCCCCACTCCCCTCTGGTCATGGTCTCCCACTCCCCTCTGGTCATGGTCTCCCCACTCCCCTCTGGTCATGGTCTCCCCACTCCCCTCTGGTCATGGTCTCCCCACTCCCCTCTGGTCATGGTCTCCCACTCCCCTCTGGTCATGGTCTCCCCCACTCCCCTCTGGTCATGGTCTCCCCACTCCCCTCTGGTCATGGTCTCCCACTCCCCTCTGGTCATGGTCTTGACTCTGTCTCCCCTCTGGTCATGGTCTCCCCACTCCCCTCTGGTCATGGTCTCCCCACTCCCCTCTGGTCATGGTCTCCCACTCCCCTCTGGTCATGGTCTCCCCACTCCCCTCTGGTCATGGTCTCCCCACTCCCCTCTGGTCATGGTCTCCCTCCCCTCTGGTCATGGTCTCCCCACTCCCCTCTGGTCATGGTCTCCCCACTCCCCTCTGGTCATGGTCTTGACTCTGTCTCCCCTCTGGTCATGGTCTCCCACTCCCCTCTGGTCATGGTCTCCCACTCCCCTCTGGTCATGACTCTGTCTCCTCTGGTCATGGTCTCCCCACTCCCCTCTGGTCATGGTCTCCCCACTCCCCTCTGGTCATGGTCTTGACTCCCCACTCCCCTCTGGTCATGGTCTTGACTCCCACTCCCCTCTGGTCATGACTCTGTCTCCCCTCTGGTCATGGTCTTGACTCTGTCTCCCCTCTGGTCATGGTCTCCCCACTCCCCTCTGGTCATGGTCTTGACTCCCACTCCCCTCTGGTCATGGTCTCCCCACTCCCCTCTGGTCATGGTCTTGACTCCCACTCCCCTCTGGTCATGGTCTCCCCCACTCCCCTCTGGTCATGGTCTTGACTCCCCACTCCCCTCTGGTCATGGTCTCCCACTCCCCTCTGGTCATGGTCTTGACTCCCCACTCCCCTCTGGTCATGGTCTCCCCACTCCCCTCTGGTCATGGTCTTGACTCCCCACTCCCCTCTGGTCATGGTCTCCACACTCCCCTCTGGTCATGACTCTGTCTCCTCTGGTCATGGTCTCCCACTCCCCTCTGGTCATGGTCTCCCACTCCCCTCTGGTCATGGTCTCCCCACTCCCCTCTGGTCATGGTCTCTGTCTCCCCTCTGGTCATGGTCTTGACTCTGTCTCCCCTCTGGTCATGGTCTCCTCACTCCCCTCTGGTCATGGTCTCCCCACTCCCCTCTGGTCATGGTCTTGACTCCCCACTCCCCTCTGGTCATGGTCTCTCCCCACTCCCCTCTGGTCATGGTCTCCCCACTCCCCTCTGGTCATGGTCTTGACTCCCCTCCCTCTGGTCATGGTCTCCCCACTCCCCTCTGGTCATGGTCTCCCACTCCCCTCTGGTCATGGTCTCCCCACTCCCCTCTGGTCATGGTCTCCCACTCCCCTCTGGTCATGGTCTCCCACTCCCCTCTGGTCATGGTCTTGACTCTGTCTCCCCTCTGGTCATGGTCTCCCCACTCCCCTCTGGTCATGGTCTTGACTCTGTCTCCCCTCTGGTCATGGTCTCCCCACTCCCCTCTGGTCATGGTCTCCCCACTCCCCTCTGGTCATGGTCTCCCCACTCCCCTCAGGTCATGGTCTCCCCACTCCCCTCTGGTCATGGTCTCCACACTCCCCTCTGGTCATGGTCTCCCCACTCCCCTCTGGTCATGGTCTCCCCACTCCCCTCTGGTCATGGTCTCCCCACTCCCCTCTGGTCATGGTCTCCCCACTCCCTCTGGTCATGGTCTCCCCACTCCCCTCTGGTCATGGTCTCCCCACTCCCCTCTGGTCATGGTCTCCCCACTCCCCTCTGGTCATGGTCTCCTCACTCCCCTCTGGTCATGGTCTCCCACTCCCCTCTGGTCATGGTCTCCCCACTCCCCTCTGGTCATGGTCTCCCCACTCCCCTCTGGTCATGGTCTCCCCACTCCCCTCTGGTCATGGTCTCCCCACTCCCCTCTGGTCATGGTCTTGACTCTGTCTCCCCTCTGGTCATGGTCTCCCCACTCCCCTCTGGTCATGGTCTCCCCACTCCCCTCTGGTCATGGTCTTGACTCTGTCCCCTCTGGTCATGGTCTCCCCACTCCCCTCTGGTCATGGTCTCCCCACTCCCCTCTGGTCATGGTCTCCCCACTCCCCTCAGGTCATGGTCTCCCCACTCCCTCTGGTCATGGTCTCCCCACTTCCCTCTGGTCATGGTCTCCACACTCCCCTCTGGTCATGGTCTCCCCACTCCCCTCTGGTCATGGTCTCCCCACTCCCCTCTGGTCATGGTCTCCCCACTCCCCTCTGGTCATGGTCTCCCCACTCCCCTCTGGTCATGGTCTCCCCACTCCCCTCTGGTCATGGTCTCCCACTCCCCTCTGGTCATGGTCTCCCCACTCCCCTCTGGTCATGGTCTCCTCACTCCCCTCTGGTCATGGTCTCCCCACTCCCCTCTGGTCATGGTCTCCCCACTCCCCTCTGGTCATGGTCTCCCCACTCCCCTCTGGTCATGGTCTCCCCACTCCCCTCTGGTCATGGTCTCCCCACTCCCCTCTGGTCATGGTCTTGACTCTGTCTCCCCTCTGGTCATGGTCTCCCCACTCCCCTCTGGTCATGGTCTCCCCACTCCCCTCTGGTCATGGTCTCCCCACTCCCCTCTGGTCATGGTCTCCCCACTCCCCTCTGGTCATGGTCTCCCCACTCCCCTCTGGTCATGGTCTCCCCACTCCCCTCTGGTCATGGTCTCCCCACTCCCCTCTGGTCATGGTCTCCCCACTCCCCTCAGGTCATGGTCTCCCCTCCCCTCTGGTCATGGTCCCCCACTCCCCTCTGGTCATGGTCTCCCCACTCCCCTCTGGTCATGGTCTCCCCACTCCCCTCTGGTCATGGTCTCCCCACTCCCCTCTGGTCATGGTCTCCCCACTCCCCTCTGGTCATGACTCTGTCTCCCCTCTGGTCATGGTCTCCCCACTCCCCTCTGGTCATGGTCTCCCCACTCCCCTCTGGTCATGGTCTTGACTCTGTCTCCCCTCAGGTCATGGTCTCCCCACTCCCCTCTGGTCATGGTCTCCCCACTCCCCTCTGGTCATGACTCTGTCTCCCCTCTGGTCATGGTCTCCCCACTCCCCACTCTGGTCATGGTCTCCCCACTCCCTCTGGTCATGGTCTCCCCACTCCCCTCTGGTCATGGTCTCCCCACTCCCCTCTGGTCATGGTCTCCCCACTCCCCTCTGGTCATGGTCTCCCCACTCCCCTCTGGTCATGGTCTCCCCACTCCCCTCTGGTCATGGTCTCCCACTCCCCTCTGGTCATGGTCTCCCACTCCCCTCTCCCCTCTGGTCATGGTCTCCCCACTCCCCTCTGGTCATGGTCTCCCCACTCCCCTCTGGTCATGGTCTCCCCACTCCCCTCTGGTCATGGTCTCCCCACTCCCCTCTGGTCATGGTCTTGACTCTGTCTCCCCTCTGGTCATGGTCTCCCCACTCCCCTCTGGTCATGGTCTTGACTCTGTCTCCCTCTGGTCATGGTCTCCCCACTCCCCTCTGGTCATGGTCTCCCCTCTCCCCTCTGGTCATGGTCTCCCCACTCCCCTCTGGTCATGGTCTTGACTCTGTCTCCCCTCTGGTCATGGTCTCCCCACTCCCCTCTGGTCATGGTCTCCCCACTCCCCTCTGGTCATGGTCTCCCCACTCCCCTCTGGTCATGGTCTCCCCACTCCCCTCTGGTCATGGTCTCCCCACTCCCCTCAGGTCATGGTCTCCCCACTCCCCTCTGGTCATGGTCTCCCCACTCCCCTCTGGTCATGGTCTCCACACTCCCCTCTGGTCATGGTCTCCCCACTCCCCTCTGGTCATGGTCTCCCCACTCCCCTCTGGTCATGGTCTCCCCACTCCCCTCTGGTCATGGTCTCCCCACTCCCCTCTGGTCATGGTCTCCCCACTCCCCTCTGGTCATGGTCTCCCCACTCCCCTCTGGTCATGGTCTCCCCACTCCCCTCTGGTCATGGTCTCCCCTCCCCTCTGGTCATGGTCTCCCCACTCCCCTCTGGTCATGGTCTCCCCACTCCCTCTGGTCATGGTCTCCCCACTCCCCTCTGGTCATGGTCTCCCCACTCCCCTCTGGTCATGGTCTAGACTCTGTCTCCCCTCTGGTCATGGTCTCCCCACTCCCCTCTGGTCATGGTCTCCCCACTCCCCTCTGGTCATGGTCTCCCCACTCCCCTCTGGTCATGGTCTCCCCACTCCCCTCTGGTCATGGTCTCCCCACTCCCCTCTGGTCATGGTCTCCTCACTCCCCTCTGGTCATGGTCTCCCCACTCCCCTCTGGTCATGGTCTCCCCACTCCCTCTGGTCATGGTCTTGACTCTGTCTCCCCTCTGGTCATGGTCTCCCCACTCCCCTCTGGTCATGGTCTCCCCACTCCCCTCTGGTCATGACTCTGTCTCCCCTCTGGTCATGGTCTCCCCACTCCCTCTGGTCATGGTCTCCCACTCCCCTCTGGTCATGGTCTTGACTCCCCACTCCCCTCTGGTCATGGTCTCCCCACTCCCCTCTGGTCATGGTCTTGACTCCCACTCCCCTCTGGTCATGGTCTCCCCACTCCCCTCTGGTCATGGTCTTGACTCCCACTCCCCTCTGGTCATGGTCTCCCCACTCCCCTCTGGTCATGGTCTTGACTCCCCACTCCCCTCTGGTCATGGTCTCCCCACTCCCCTCTGGTCATGGTCTTGACTCCCACTCCCCTCTGGTCATGGTCTCCACACTCCCCTCTGGTCATGACTCTGTCTCCCCTCTGGTCATGGTCTCCCCACTCCCCTCTGGTCATGGTCTCCCCACTCCCCTCTGGTCATGGTCTTGACTCCCCACTCCCCTCTGGTCATGACTCTGTCTCCCCTCTGGTCATGGTCTTGACTCTGTCTCCCCTCTGGTCATGGTCTCCCCACTCCCCTCTGGTCATGGTCTTGACTCCCCACTCCCCTCTGGTCATGGTCTTGACTCCCACTCCCCTCTGGTCATGGTCTCCCCACTCCCCTCTGGTCATGGTCTCCCCACTCCCCTCTGGTCATGGTCTTGACTCCCCACTCCCCTCTGGTCATGGTCTCCCCCACTCCCCTCTGGTCATGGTCTCCCCACTCCCCTCTGGTCATGGTCTCCCCACTCCCCTCTGGTCATGGTCTCCCCACTCCCCTCTGGTCATGGTCTCCCCACTCCCTCTGGTCATGGTCTTGACTCTGTCTCCCCTCTGGTCATGGTCTCCCACTCCCCTCTGGTCATGGTCTTGACTCTGTCTCCCCTCTGGTCATGGTCTCCCCACTCCCCTCTGGTCATGGTCTCCCCACTCCCCTCTGGTCATGGTCTCCCCACTCCCCTCAGGTCATGGTCTCCCCACTCCCCTCTGGTCATGGTCTCCCCACTTCCCTCTGGTCATGGTCTCCACACTCCCCAATGGTCATGGTCTCCCCACTCCCCTCTGGTCATGGTCTCCCCACTCCCCTCTGGTCATGGTCTCCCCACTCCCCTCTGGTCATGGTCTCCCCACTCCCCTCTGGTCATGGTCTCCCACTCCCCTCTGGTCATGGTCTCCCCACTCCCCTCTGGTCATGGTCTCCCCACTCCCCTCTGGTCATGGTCTCCTCACTCCCCTCTGGTCATGGTCTCCCCACTCCCCTCTGGTCATGGTCTCCCCACTCCCCTCTGGTCATGGTCTCCCCACTCCCCTCTGGTCATGGTCTCCCCACTCCCCTCTGGTCATGGTCTCCCCACTCCCCTCTGGTCATGGTCTTGACTCTGTCTCCCTCTGGTCATGGTCTCCCCACTCCCCTCTGGTCATGGTCTCCCCACTCCCCTCTGGTCATGGTCTCCCCACTCCCCTCTGGTCATGGTCTCCCCACTCCCCTCTGGTCATGGTCTCCCCACTCCCCTCTGGTCATGGTCTCCCCACTCCCCTCTGGTCATGGTCTCCCCACTCCCCTCAGGTCATGGTCTCCCCACTCCCCTCTGGTCATGGTCTCCCCACTCCCCTCTGGTCATGGTCTCCCCACTCCCCTCTGGTCATGGTCTCCCCACTCCCCTCTGGTCATGGTCTCCTCACTCCCCTCTGGTCATGGTCTCCCCACTCCCCTCTGGTCATGGTCTCCCCACTCCCCTCTGGTCATGGTCTCCCCACTCCCCTCTGGTCATGGTCTCCTCACTCCCCTCTGGTCATGGTCTCCCCACTCCCCTCTGGTCATGGTCTCCCCACTCCCCTCTGGTCATGGTCTTGACTCTGTCTCCCCTTGGTCATGGTCTCCCCACTCCCCTCTGGTCATGGTCTTGACTCTGTCTCCCCTCAGGTCATGGTCTCCCCACTCCCCTCTGGTCATGGTCTCCCCACTCCCCTCTGGTCATGACTCTGTCTCCCCTCTGGTCATGGTCTCCCCACTCCCCTCTGGTCATGGTCTCCCCACTCCCCTCTGGTCATGGTCTTGACTCCCCACTCCCCTCTGGTCATGGTCTTGACTCCCCACTCCCCTCTGGTCATGACTCTGTCTCCCCTCTGGTCATGGTCTTGACTCTGTCTCCCCTCTGGTCATGGTCTCCCCACTCCCCTCTGGTCATGGTCTTGACTCCCTGGTCATGGTCTCCCCTCTGGTCATGGTCTCCCCACTCCCCTCTGGTCATGGTCTTGACTCCCACTCCCCTCTGGTCATGGTCTCCCCACTCCCCTCTGGTCATGGTCTCCCCACTCCCCTCTGGTCATGGTCTCCCCACTCCCCTCTGGTCATGGTCTCCCCACTCCCCTCTGGTCATGGTCTCCCCACTCCCCTCTGGTCATGGTCTCCCCACTCCCCTCTGGTCATGGTCTCCCCACTCCCCACTCCCCTCTGGTCATGGTCTCCCCACTCCCCTCTGGTCATGGTCTCCCACTCCCCTCTGGTCATGGTCTCCCCACTCCCCTCTGGTCATGGTCTCCCCACTCCCCTCTGGTCATGGTCTCCCCACTCCCCTCTGGTCATGGTCTCCCCACTCCCCTCTGGTCATGGTCTCCCCACTCCCCTCTGGTCATGGTCTCCCCACTCCCCTCTGGTCATGGTCTCCCCACTCCCTCTGGTCATGGTCTCCCCACTCCCCTCTGGTCATGGTCTCCCCACTCCCCTCTGTCATGGTCTCCCACTCCCCTCTGGTCATGGTCTCCCCACTCCCCTCTGGTCATGGTCTCCCCACTCCCCTCTGGTCATGGTCTCCCCACTCCCCTGGTCATGGTCTTGACTCTGTCTCCCCTCTGGTCATGGTCTCCCCACTCCCCTCTGGTCATGGTCTCCCCACTCCCCTCTGGTCATGGTCTCCCCACTCCCCTCTGGTCATGGTCTAGACTCCCCACTCCCCTCTGGTCATGGTCTCCCCACTCCCCTCTGGTCATGGTCTCCCCACTCCCCTCTGGTCATGGTCTCCCCACTCCCCTCTGGTCATGGTCTTGACTCTGTCTCCCCTCTGGTCATGGTCTCCCCACTCCCCTCTGGTCATGGTCTCCCCACTCCCCTCTGGTCATGGTCTCCCATGGTCTCCCTCCCCTCTGGTCATGGTCTTGACTCCCCACTCCCCTGGTCATGGTCTGGTCATGACTCTGTCTCCCCTCTGGTCATGGTCTTGACTCTGTCTCCCCTCTGGTCATGGTCTCCCCACTCCCCTCTGGTCATGGTCTTGACTCCCCACTCCCCTCTGGTCATGGTCTCCCCACTCCCCTCTGGTCATGGTCTCCCCACTCCCATCTGGTCATGGTCTCCTCCCACTCCCCTCTGGTCATGGTCTCCCCACTCCCCTCTGGTCATGGTCTCCTCACTCCCCTCTGGTCATGGTCTCCCCACTCCCCTCTGGTCATGGTCTCCCCACTCCCCTCTGGTCATGGTCTCCTCACTCCCCTCTGGTCATGGTCTCCCCACTCCCCTCTGGTCATGGTCTCCCCACTCCCCTCTGGTCATGGTCTTGACTCTGTCTCCCCTTTGGTCATGGTCTCCCCACTCCCCTCTGGTCATGGTCTTGACTCTGTCTCCCCTCAGGTCATGGTCTCCCCACTCCCCTCTGGTCATGGTCTCCCCATGACTCCACTCCCCTCTGGTCATGGTCTCCCCACTCCCCTCTGGTCATGGTCTCCCCACTCCCCTCTGGTCATGGTCTTGACTCCCCACTCCCCTCTGGTCATGGTCTTGACTCCCCACTCCCCTCTGGTCAGGACTCTGTCTCCCCTCTGGTCATGGTCTTGACTCTGTCTCCCCTCTGGTCATGGTCTCCCCACTCCCCTCTGGTCATGGTCTTGACTCCCACTCCCCTCTGGTCATGGTCTCCCCACTCCCCTCTGGTCATGGTCTTGACTCCCACTCCCCTCTGGTCATGGTCTCCCCACTCCCCTCTGGTCATGGTCTCCCCACTCCCCTCTGGTCATGGTCTCCCTCTGTCTCCCCTCTGGTCATGGTCTCCCCACTCCCCTCTGGTCATGGTCTCCCCACTCCCCTCTGGTCATGGTCTCCCCACTCCCCTCTGGTCATGGTCTCCCCACTCCCCTCTGGTCATGGTCTCCCCACTCCCCTCTGGTCATGGTCTCCACACTCCCCTGGTCTGGTCTCCCACTCCCCTCTGGTCATGGTCTCCCCACTCCCCTCTGGTCATGGTCTCCCCACTCCCCTCTGGTCATGGTCTCCCCACTCCCCTCTGGTCATGGTCTCCCCACTCCCCTC
Source organism: Oncorhynchus masou masou (assembly GCF_036934945.1). Taxonomy (NCBI): domain Eukaryota; kingdom Metazoa; phylum Chordata; class Actinopteri; order Salmoniformes; family Salmonidae; genus Oncorhynchus; species Oncorhynchus masou. Next base: position 102,674,268 of record NC_088242.1, read on the forward strand.
TGGTCATGGTCTCCCCACTCCCCTCTGGTCATGGTCTCCCCACTCCCCTCTGGTCATGGTCTCCCCACTCCCCTCTGGTCATGGTCTCCTCACTCCCCTCTGGTCACTCCCCTCTGGTCATGGTCTCCCCACTCCCCTCTGGTCATGGTCTCCCCTCTGGTCATCTCCCCACTCTGGTCATGGTCTTGACTCTGTCTCCCCTCTGGTCATGGTCTCCCCACTCCCCTCTGGTCATGGTCTCCCCACTCCCCTCTGGTCATGGTCTCCCCACTCCCCTGGTCATGGTCTCCCCACTCCCCTCTGGTCATCCCCACTCCCCTCTGGTCATGGTCTCCCCACTCCCTCTGGTCATGGTCTCCCCTCCCCTCTGGTCATGGTCTTGACTCTGTCTCCCCTCAGGTCATGGTCTCCCCACTCCCCTCTGGTCATGACTCTGTCTCCCCTGGTCATGGTCTCCCCACTCTCTGGTCATGGTCTCCCACTCCCCTCTGGTCATGGTCTCCCCACTCCCCTCTGGTCATGGTCTTGACTCCCCACTCCCCTCTGGTCATGGTCTTGACTCCCACTCCCCTCTGGTCATGACTCTGTCTCCCCTCTGGTCATGGTCTTGACTCTGTCTCCCCTCTGGTCATGGTCTCCCCACTCCCCTCTGGTCATGGTCTTGACTCCCACTCCCCTCTGGTCATGGTCTCCCCACTCCCCTCTGGTCATGGTCTCTCCCACTCCCCTCTGGTCATGGTCTTGACTCCCCACTCCCCTCTGGTCATGGTCTCCCCACTCCCCTCTGGTCATGGTCTCCCCACTCCCATCTGTCTCCCTCTGGTCATGGTCTCCCACTCCCCTCTGGTCATGGTCTCCCCACTCCCCTCTGGTCATGGTCTCCCCACTCCCCTCTGGTCATGGTCTCCCCACTCCCCTCTGGTCATGGTCTCCCCACTCCCCTCTGGTCATGGTCTCCCCACTCCCCTCTGGTCATGGTCTCCCCACTCCCCTCTGGTCATGGTCTCCCCCCTCTGGTCATGGTCCCCACTCTCTGGTCATGGTCTCCCCACTCCCCTGGTCATGGTCTCCCCACTCCCCTCTGGTCTGGTCTCCCACTCCCCTCTGGTCATGGTCTCCCCACCCCTCTGGTCATGGTCTCCCCACTCCCCTCTGGTCATGGTCTCCCCACTCCCCTCTGGTCATGGTCTCCCCACTCCCCTCTGGTCATGGTCTCCCCACTCCCCTCTGGTCATGGTCTCCCCACTCCCCTCTGGTCATGGTCTCCCCACTCCCCTCTGGTCATGGTCTCCCCACTCCCCTCTGGTCTGGTCTCCCACTCCCCTCTGGTCATGGTCTCCCCACTCCCCTCTGGTCATGGTCTTGGTCATGGTCTCTGTCTCCCCTCTGGTCATGGTCTCCCCACTCCCCTCTGGTCATGGTCTCCCCACTCCCCTCTGGTCATGGTCTCCCCACTCCCCTCTGGTCATGGTCTCCCCTCCCCTCTGGTCATGGTCTCCCCACTCCCCTCTGGTCATGGTCTCCCCACTCCCCTCTGGTCATGGTCTCCCCCACTCCCCTCAGGTCATGGTCTCCCCACTCCCCTCTGGTCATGGTCTCCCCACTCCCCTCTGGTCATGGTCTCCCCACTCCCCTCTGGTCATGGTCTCCCCACTCCCCTCTGGTCATGGTCTTGACTCTGTCTCCCCTCTGGTCATGGTCTCCCCACTCCCCTCTGGTCATGGTCTCCCCACTCCCCTCTGGTCATGGTCTCCCCACTCCCCTCTGGTCATGGTCTCCCCACTCCCCTCTGGTCATGTTCTCCCCACTCCCCTCTGGTCATGGTCTCCTCACTCCCCTCTGGTCATGGTCTCCCCACTCCCCTCTGGTCATGGTCTTGACTCTGTCTCCCCTCTGGTCATGGTCTTGACTCTGTCTCCCCTTTGGTCATGGTCTCCCCACTCCCCTCTGGTCATGGTCTTGACTCTGTCTCCCCTCAGGTCATGGTCTCCCCACTCCCCTCTGGTCATGGTCTCCACACTCCCCTCTGGTCATGGTCTCCCCACTCCCCTCTGGTCATGGTCTCCCACACCCCCTCTGGTCATGGTCTCCCCACTCCCCACTGGTCATGGTCTCCCCACTCCCCTCTGGTCATGGTCTCCCCACTCACCTCTGGTCTTGGTCTCCCCACTCCCCTCTGGTCATGGTCTCCCACTCCCCTCTGGTCATGGTCTCCCCACTCCCCTCTGGTCATGGTCTCCCCACTCCCCTCTGGTCATGGTCTCCCCACTCCCCTCTGGTCATGGTCTCCCCACTCCCCTCTGGTCATGGTCTTGACTCTGTCTCCCCTCTGGTCATGGTCTCCCCACTCCCCTCTGGTCATGGTCTCCCACTCCCCTCTGGTCATGGTCTCCCCACTCCCCTCTGGTCATGGTCTCCCCACTCCCCTCTGGTCATGGTCTCCCCACTCCCCTCTGGTCATGGTCTCCCTCCCCTCTGGTCATGGTCTCCCCACTCACTCCCCCCCACTCTGGTCATGGTCTCCCCACTCCCCTCTGGTCATGGTCTCCCCACTCCCCTCATGGTCTCCCCACTGGTCTCTCCCACTCCCCTCTGGTCATGGTCTCCTCACTCCCTCTGGTCATGGTCTCCCCACTCCCCTCTGGTCATGGTCTCCCCACTCCCCTCTGGTCATGGGTCTCTCCCACTCCCCTCTGGTCATGGTCTCCCCACTCCCCTCTGGTCATGGTCTCCCCACTCCCCTCTGGTCATGGTCTCCCACTCCCCTCTGGTCATGGTCTCCCCACTCCCCTCTGGTCATGGTCTCCCCACTCCCCTCTGGTCATGGTCTCCCACTCCCCTCTGGTCATGGTCTCCTCACTCCCCTCTGGTCATGGTCTCCCCACTCCCCTCTGGTCATGGTCTCCCCACTCCCCTCTGGTCATGGTCTTGACTCTGTCTCCCCTTTGGTCATGGTCTCCCCACTCCCCTCTGGTCTTGGTCTTGACTCTGGTCTCCCCCACTCCCCTCAGGTCATGGTCTCCCCACTCCCCTCTGGTCATGGTCTCCCCACTCCCCTCTGGTCATGGTCTCCCCACTCCCCTCTGGTCATGGTCTCCCCACTCCCCTCTGGTCTTGGTCTTGACTCTGTCTCCCCACTCCCCTCTGGTCATGGTCTTGACTCTGTCTCCCCACTCCCCTCTGGTCATGGTCTTGACTCTGTCTCCCCACTCCCCTCTGGTCATGGTCTTGACTCTGTCTCCCCACTCCCCTCTGGTCATGGTCTTGACTCTGTCTCCCCACTCCCCTCTGGTCATGGTCTTGACTCGGTCTCCCCACTCCCCTCTGGTCTTGGTCTTGACTCGGTCTCCCCACTCCCCTCTGGTCTTGGTCTTGACTCTGTCTCCCCACTCCCCTCTGGTCATGGTCTTGACTCTGTCTCCCCACTCCCCTCTGGTCATGGTCTTGACTCGGTCTCCCCACTCCCCTCTGGTCATGGTCTTGACTCGGTCTCCCCACTCCCCTCTGGTCATGGTCTTGACTTGGACTCGATTTACCCAGTGACCCTAACCCTACCCGGTCTTGGTCTTGAACACAACACTTTTAACCTGCATCCTTAACCTCTGTTAGATCATTAGGGTCCGTTAACCTGTGTTAGGTCACTGTGCTAGGTCACTGTGCTAGGTCACTGTGCTAGGTCACTGTGCTAGGTCACTGTGCTGGGTCACTGTGCTAGGTCACTGTGCTAGGTCACTGTGTTAGGTCACTGTGCTAGGTCACTGTGCTAGGTCACTGTGCTAGGTCACTGTGCTGGGTCACTGTGCTAGGTCACTGTGCTAGGTCACTGTGCTAGGTCACTGTGCTGGGTCACTGTGCTGGGTCACTGTGCTAGGTCACTGTGCTAGGTCACTGTGCTGGGTCACTGTGCTGGGTCACTGTGCTAGGTCACTGTGCTGGGTCACTGTGCTGGGTCACTGTGTTGGGTAACTGTGTTGGGTCACTGTGCTAGGTCACTGTGTTAGGTCACTGTGCTAGGTTACTGTGCTAGGTTACTGTGTTGGGTCACTGTGCTAGGTCACTGTGCTAGGTTACTGTGTTAGGTCACTGTGCTAGGTCACTGTGCTAGGTTACTGTGCTAGGTCACTGTGTTATGTCACTGTGCTAGGTCACTGTGCTAGGTCACTGTGCTAGGTTACTGTGTTAGGTCACTGTGCTAGGTCACTGTGCTAGGTCACTGTGCTAGGTCACTGTGCTAGGTTACTGTGCTAGGTCACTGTGCTAGGTCACTGTGCTAGGTTACTGTGCTAGGTCACTGTGCTAGGTCACTGTGCTAGGTTACTGTGCTAGGTCACTGTGTTAGGTCACTGTGCTAGGTCACTGTGCTAGGTCACTGTGTTAGGTCACTGTGTTAGGTCACTGTGCTAGGTCACTGTGCTAGGTCACTGTGCTAGGTCACTGTGTTGGGTCACTGTGCTAGGTCACTGTGCTAGGTTACTGTGTTAGGTCACTGTGCTAGGTTACTGTGCTAGGTCACTGTGCTAGGTTACTGTGTTAGGTCACTGTGCTAGGTTACTGTGTTAGGTCACTGTGCTAGGTCACTGTGTTAGGTCACTGTGCTAGGTCACTGTGCTAGGTTACTGTGTTAGGTCACTGTGCTAGGTTACTGTGCTAGGTCACTGTGCTAGGTTACTGTGTTAGGTCACTGTGCTAGGTTACTGTGTTAGGTCACTGTGCTAGGTCACTGTGCTAGGTCACTGTGCTGGGTCACTGTGCTAGGTCACTGTGCTAGGTCACTGTGTTAGGTCACTGTGCTAGGTTACTGTGTTAGGTTACTGTGCTAGGTCACTGTGCTAGGTTACTGTGCTAGGTCACTGTGTTAGGTCACTGTGCTAGGTTACTGTGCTAGGTCACTGTGTTAGGTCACTGTGCTAGGTCACTGTGCTAGGTTACTGTGCTAGGTCACTGTGCTAGGTTACTGTGTTAGGTCACTGTGCTAGGTTACTGTGTTAGGTCACTGTGCTAGGTCACTGTGTTAGGTCACTGTGCTAGGTCACTGTGCTAGGTTACTGTGTTAGGTCACTGTGCTAGGTTACTGTGCTAGGTCACTGTGTTAGGTCACTGTGCTAGGTTACTGTGTTAGGTTACTGTGCTAGGTCACTGTGCTAGGTTACTGTGCTAGGTCACTGTGTTAGGTCACTGTGCTAGGTCACTGTGCTAGGTCACTGTGTTAGGTCACTGTGCTAGGTCACTGTGCTAGGTTACTGTGCTAGGTCACTGTGTTAGGTCACTGTGCTAGGTCACTGTGTTGGGTCACTGTGTTAGGTCACTGTGTTAGGTCACTGTGCTAGGTTACTGTGCTAGGTCACTGTGTTAGGTCACTGTGCTAGGTCACTGTGCTAGGTCACTGTGTTAGGTCACTGTGCTAGGTCACTGTGCTAGGTTACTGTGCTAGGTCACTGTGTTAGGTCACTGTGCTAGGTCACTGTGCTAGGTCACTGTGTTGGGTCACTGTGTTAGGTCACTGTGCTAGGTCACTGTGCTAGGTCACTGTGCTAGGTCACTGTGCTAGGTCACTGTGCTAGGTCACTGTGTTGGGTCACTGTGCTAGGTCACTGTGCTAGGTCACTGTGCTAGGTCACTGTGCTAGGTCACTGTGCTAGGTCACTGTGCTAGGTCACTGTGCTAGGTCACTGTGTTGGGTCACTGTGCTAGGTTACTGTCTGACATCCCTCTGCTTCTCACTGTTGTCTTCAGGAGGAGCGTTTTGCCTTCCTGGCAGAGTGGTATGACCCCAGTGCTGCTCTCCTGCGCCGCTACCAGCTGCTGTTCTACCCCAAAGATGGCTCTGTGGAGATGGTAAGCATTAGGCTAGGCAATCACACGGTCCTGTGGTGTTTGCAGGCCAGGGGCTGATATAATCACATGGTCCTGTGGTGTTGGCAGGCCAGGGGCTGATATAATCACATGGTCCTGTGGTGTTGGCAGGCCAGGGGCTGATATAATCACATGGTCCTGTGGTGTTGGCAGGCCAGGGGCTGATATAATCACATGGTCCTGTGGTGTTGGCAGACCAGGGGCTGATATAATCACATGGTCCTGTGGTGTTGGCAGGCCAGGGGCTGATATAATCACACGGTCCTGTGGTGTAGGCAGGCCAGGGGCTGATATAATCACATGGTCCTGTGGTGTTGGCAGGCCAGGGGCTGATATAATCACATGGTCCTGTGGTGTTGGCAGGCCAGGGGCTGATATAATCACATGGTCCTGTGGTGTTGGCAGGCCAGGGGCTGATATAATCACATGGTCCTGTGGTGTAGGCAGGCCAGGGGCTGATATAATCACATGGTCCTGTGGTGTTGGCAGACCAGGGGCTGATATAATCACATGGTCCTGTACTGTTGGCAGGCCAGGGGCTGATATAATCACACGGTCCTGTGGTGTTGGCAGGCCAGGGGCTGATATAATCACACGGTCCTGTGGTGTTGGCAGGCCAGGGGCTGATATAATCACACGGTCCTGTGGTGTTGGCAGGCCAGGGGCTGATATAATCACACGGTCCTGTGGTGTTGGCAGGCCAGGGGCTGATATAATCACACGGTCCTGTGGTGTAGGCAGGCCAGGGGCTGATATAATCACATGGTCCTGTGGTGTTGGCAGGCCAGGGGCTGATATAATCACATGGTCCTGTGGTGTTGGCAGGCCAGGGGCTGATATAATCACATGGTCCTGTGGTGTTGGCAGGCCAGGGGCTGATATAATCACACGGTCCTGTGGTGTTGGCAGGCCAGGGGCTGATATAATCACATGGTCCTGTGGTGTTGGCAGGCCAGGGGCTGATATAATCACATGGTCCTGTGGTGTTGGCAGGCCAGGGGCTGATATAATCACATGGTCCTGTGGTGTTGGCAGGCCAGGGGCTGATATAATCACACGGTCCTGTGGTGTTGGCAGGCCAGGGGCTGATATAATCACATGGTCCTGTGGTGTTGGCAGGCCAGGGGCTGATATAATCACATGGTCCTGTGGTGTTGGCAGGCCAGGGGCTGATATAATCACATGGTCCTGTGGTGTTGGCAGGCCAGGGGCTGATATAATCACATGGTCCTGTGGTGTTGGCAGGCCAGGGGCTGAGTGTGGGGAGGATGCTGTTTCTTTAGATATATTTATGCTCTCCCTTTTTAATCTTACATATTGTCCTCTGTCTGAGCTTCAGCCTTGTACGATGTAGAATCTGTATCTTGCGTACACAGAAGTTACTTAAAATATACTGAACAAAATTATAAACGCAAAAGTCCCCTGTTAAGTCCCCTGTTTCATGAACCAAAATAAAAGATTCCAGAAATGTTCCATACGCACAAAATTTCTCTCAAATGTTGCTGTGGGACCTTATATACTGTAGATAAGTGTTTGCCTTTCCAAATCATGTCCAATCAATAGAATTCACCACAGGTGGACTCTTATCAAGTTGTAGAAACATCTCAAGAATGATCCATGGAAACAGGATGCACTTGAGCTAAATTCTCATAGCAAAGGGTCTGAATACTTACATAAGGTTTTTCTGTTTTTTATTTGTAATACATTTGATTTTTTTTTTTGCTTCGTCATTAATGGGGTATTGTGATGTCATTGTGGTGTATTGTGATGTCATTATGGTGTATTGTGATGTCATTATGGTGTATTGTGATGTCATTGTGGTGTATTGTGATGTCATAATGGGGAATTGTGATGTCATTATGGTGTATTGTGTGTAGGTTGATGAGGAAAACATTTCATTTAATCCATTTTAGAATAAGGCTGTAACGTAACAGAATGTGCAAAAAGGGAAGGGGTCTGAATACTTTCCGAATGCACTGTGAATACCCTGACTGTTTCCCTTCAACATGTAAATACCCTGACTGTTTCCCTTCAACATGTAAATACCCTGACTGTTTCCCTTCAATATGTAAATACCCTGACTGTTTCCCTTCAACATGTAAATACCCTGACTGTTTCCCTTCAACATGTAAATACCCTGACTGTTTCCCTTCAACATGTAAATACCCTGACTGTTTCCCTTCAACATGTAAATACCCTGACTGTTTCCCTTCAACATGTAAATACCCTGACTGTTTCCCTTCAACATGTAAATACCCTGACTGTTTCCCTTCAACATGTAAATACCCTGACTGTTTCCCTTCAACATGTGAATACCCTGACTGTTTCCCTTCAACATGTAAATACCCTGACTGTTTCCCTTCAACATGTAAATACCCTGACTGTTTCCCTTCAACATGTAAATACCCTGACTGTTTCCCTTCAACATGTAAATACCCTGACTGTTTCCCTTCAACATGTAAATACCCTGACTGTTTCCCTTCAACATGTAAATACCCTGACTGTTTCCCTTCAACATGTAAATACCCTGACTGTTTCCCTTCAACATGTAGATACCCTGACTGTTTCCCTTCAACATGTAAATACCCTGACTGTTTCCCTTCAACATGTGAATACCCTGACTGTTTCCCTTCAACATGTGAATACCCTGACTGTTTCCCTTCAACATGTGAATACCCTGACTGTGTCCCTTCAACATGTGAATACCCTGACTGTTTCCCTTCAACATGTGAATACCCTGACTGTTTCCCTTCAACATGTAAATGCCCTGACTGTTTCCCTTCAACATGTAAATGCCCTGACTGTTTCCCTTCAACATGTAAATGCCCTGACTGTTTCCCTTCAACATGTAAATGCCCTGACTGTTTCCCTTCAACATGTAAATGCCCTGACTGTTTCCCTTCAACATCAATGTTGCAACATGTAACATACAAAGTGCATGTTAGTTTAATGTTTAAACTACTTTGTTTACAAGTCATATCCCCATTTTGATAGATTCCTCTGAGAAAACTAGTGTCTCAATAATGTCTAGAATAGAGCCCCACAGTGTAGGTGTCATACCCATAAAACCTAGCAGTCAAACAGGGAAATGGTTCCAATCGATGTTTCACCATTCATTGTTTCCAAAGGGGATTTTAGAACCCCTTAAAATAAGATCTGTGTTTTGTGTAGACTTACCTTGGCATGAGGTTTTGATAGCCATGTAAGTCTCTCGAGGACAAGGTGACTTTTATCAATATATTCGGCTCTATTTACACTCAGTTTCAAACATTCTAATGAGCATCAAAGAAGACATCATGCAAGACTTCAAAACCCTTCCAGCACCTGCACCTCACCTCAAGCAGACACCTTTACTAACAGGTATTGTTCCTGCAGGTCTCTAGCAGACACCTTTACTAACAGGTATTGATCCTGCACCTCATCTCTAGCAGACACCTTTACTAACAGGTATTGATCCTGCACCTCATCTCTAGCAGACACCTTTACTAACAGGTATTGATCCTGCAGGTCATCTCTAGCAGACACCTTTACTAACAGGTATTGATCCTGCAGGTCTCTAGCAGACACCTTTACTAACAGGTATTGATCCTGCACCTCATCTCTAGCAGACACCTTTACTAACAGGTATTGATCCTGCACCTGATCTCTAGCAGACACCTTTACTAACAGGTATTGATCCTGCAGGTCTCTAGCAGACACCTTTACTAACAGGTATTGATCCTGCACCTCATCTCTAGCAGACACCTTTACTAACAGGTATTGATCCTGCACCTCATCTCTAGCAGACACCTTTACTAACAGGTATTGATCCTGCACCTCATCTCTAGCAGACACCTTTACTATCAGGTATTGATCCTGCAGGTCTCTAGCAGACACCTTTACTAACAGGTATTGATCCTGCAGGTCTCTAGCAGACACCTTTACTAACAGGTATTGATCCTGCACCTCATCTCTAGCAGACACCTTTACTAACAGGTATTGATCCTGCAGGTCATCTCTAGCAGACACCTTTACTAACAGGTATTGATCCTGCAGGTCTCTAGCAGACACCTTTACTAACAGGTATTGATCCTGCAGGTCATCTCTAGCAGACACCTTTACTATCAGGTATTGATCCTGCACCTCACCTCTAGCAGACACCTTTACTAACAGGTATTGATCCTGCACCTGATCTCTAGCAGACACCTTTACTATCAGGTATTGATCCTGCAGGTCTCTAGCAGACACCTTTACTAACAGGTATTGATCCTGCAGGTCTCTAGCAGACACCTTTACTAACAGGTATTGATCCTGCACCTCATCTCTAGCAGACACCTTTACTAACAGGTATTGATCCTGCACCTCATCTCTAGCAGACACCTTTACTAACAGGTATTGATCCTGCAGGTCATCTCTAGCAGACACCTTTACTAACAGGTATTGATCCTGCACCTCATCTCTAGCAGACACCTTTACTAACAGGTATTGATCCTGCACCTCATCTCTAGCAGACACCTTTACTAACAGGTATTGATCCTGCAGGTCTCTAGCAGACACCTTTACTAACAGGTATTGATCCTGCAGGTCTCTAGCAGACACCTTTACTAACAGGTATTGATCCTGCAGGTCTCTAGCAGACACCTTTACTATCAGGTATTGATCCTGCAGGTCTCTAGCAGACACCTTTACTAACAGGTATTGATCCTGCAGTTCTCTAGCAGACACCGTTACTAACAGGTATTGATCCTGCAGGTCTCTAGCAGACACCTTTACTAACAGGTATTGATCCTGCACCTCATCTCTAGCAGACACCTTTACTAACAGGTATTGATCCTGCAGGTCTCTAGCTGATACCTTTACTATCAGGTATTGATCCTGCAGGTCTCTAGCAGACACCTTTACTAACAGGTATTGATCCTGCACCTCATCTCTAGCAGACACCTTTACTAACAGGTATTGATCCTGCAGGTCTCTAGCAGACACCTTTACTAACAGGTATTGATCCTGCACCTCATCTCTAGCAGACACCTTTACTAACAGGTATTGATCCTGCACCTCATCTCTAGCAGACACCTTTACTAACAGGTATTGATCCTGCAGGTCTCTAGCAGACACCTTTACTAACAGGTATTGATCCTGCAGGTCATCTCTGATACCTTTACTAACAGGTATTGATCCTGCAGGTCATCTCTGATACCTTTACTAACAGGTATTGATCCTGCAGGTCATCTCTGATACCTTTACTAACAGGTATTGATCCTGCAGGTCTCTAGTTGATACCTTTACTACCAGGTATTGATCCTGCAGGTCATCTCTGATACCTTTACTACCAGGTATTGATCCTGCAGGTCTCTAGCAGACACCTTTACTATCAGGTATTGATCCTGCAGGTCTCTAGCAGACACCTTTACTAACAGGTATTGATCCTGCAGTTCTCTAGCAGACACCTTTACTAACAGGTATTGATCCTGCAGTTCTCTAGCAGACACCTTTACTAACAGGTATTGATCCTGCAGTTCTCTAGCTGACACCTTTACTAACAGGTATTGATCCTGCAAGTCTCTAGCAGACACCTTTACTAACAGGTATTGATCCTGCAGGTCTCTAGCAGACACCTTTACTAACAGGTATTGATCCTGCAGTTCTCTAGCAGACACCTTTACTAACAGGTATTGATCCTGCACCTCATCTCTAGCAGACACCTTTACTAACAGGTATTGATCCTGCACCTCATCTCTAGCAGACACCTTTACTAACAGGTATTGATCCTGCACCTCATCTCTAGCAGACACCTTTACTAACAGGTATTGATCCTGCACCTCATCTCTAGCAGACACCTTTACTAACAGGTATTGATCCTGCAGGTCATCTCTGATACCTTTACTAACAGGTATTGATCCTGCAGGTCATCTCTGATACCTTTACTAACAGGTATTGATCCTGCAGTTCTCTAGCAGACACCTTTACTAACAGGTATTGATCCTGCACCTCATCTCTAGCAGACACCTTTACTAACAGGTATTGATCCTGCACCTCATCTCTAGCAGACACCTTTACTAACAGGTATTGATCCTGCACCTCATCTCTAGCAGACACCTTTACTACCAGGTATTGATCCTGCAGGTCATCTCTGATACCTTTACTGTCAGGTATTGATCCTGCAGGTCTCTAGCAGACACATTTACTAACAGGTATTGATCCTGCACCTCATCTCTAGCAGACACCTTTACTAACAGGTATTGATCCTGCACCTCATCTCTAGCAGACACCTTTACTAACAGGTATTGATCCTGCACCTCATCTCTAGCAGACACCTTTACTACCAGGTATTGATCCTGCAGGTCATCTCTGATACCTTTACTAACAGGTATTGATCCTGCAGGTCATCTCTGATACCTTTACTAACAGGTATTGATCCTGCAGGTCTCTAGCAGACACCTTTACTAACAGGTATTGATCCTGCAGGTCATCTCTGATACCTTTACTAACAGGTATTGATCCTGCAGGTCATCTCTGATACCTTTACTAACAGGTATTGATCCTGCAGGTCTCTAGTTGATACCTTTACTACCAGGTATTGATCCTGCAGGTCATCTCTGATACCTTTACTACCAGGTATTGATCCTGCAGGTCTCTAGCAGACACCTTTACTAACAGGTATTGATCCTGCAGTTCTCTAGCAGACACCGTTACTAACAGGTATTGATCCTGCAGGTCTCTAGCTGACACCTTTACTAACAGGTATTGATCCTGCAAGTCTCTAGCAGACACCTTTACTAACAGGTATTGATCCTGCAGGTCATCTCTAGCAGACACCTTTACTAACAGGTATTGATCCTGCAGGTCTCTAGCAGACACCTTTACTAACAGGTATTGATCCTGCACCTCATCTCTAGCAGACACCTTTACTAACAGGTATTGATCCTGCAGGTCTCTAGCTGATACCTTTACTAACAGGTATTGATCCTGCAGTTCTCTAGCAGACACCTTTACTAACAGGTATTGATCCTGCAGGTCTCTAGCAGACACCTTTACTAACAGGTATTGATCCTGCACCTCATCTCTAGCAGACACCTTTACTAACAGGTATTGATCATGCACCTCATCTCTAGCAGACACCTTTACTAACAGGTATTGATCCTGCAGGTCATCTCTAGCAGACACCTTTACTAACAGGTATTGATCCTGCAGGTCTCTAGCAGACACCTTTACTAACAGGTATTGATCCTGCAGGTCTCTAGCAGACACCTTTACTAACAGGTATTGATCCTGCAGGTCTCTAGCAGACACCTTTACTAACAGGTATTGATCCTGCACCTCATCTCTAGCAGACACCTTTACTAACAGGTATTGATCCTGCAGGTCTCTAGCTGATACCTTTACTAACAGGTATTGATCCTGCAGTTCTCTAGCAGACACCTTTACTAACAGGTATTGATCCTGCAGGTCTCTAGCAGACACCTTTACTAACAGGTATTGATCATGCACCTCATCTCTAGCAGACACCTTTACTAACAGGTATTGATCCTGCAGGTCTCTAGCAGACACCTTTACTAACAGGTATTGATCATGCACCTCATCTCTAGCAGACACCTTTACTAACAGGTATTGATCCTGCAGGTCATCTCTAGCAGACACCTTTACTAACAGGTATTGATCCTGCACCTCATCTCTAGCAGACACCTTTACTATCAGGTATTGATCCTGCAGGTCTCTAGCAGACACCTTTACTAACAGGTATTGATCCTGCAGGTCTCTAGCAGACACCTTTACTAACAGGTATTGATCCTGCAGGTCTCTAGCAGACACCTTTACTAACAGGTATTGATCCTGCAGGTCATCTCTAGCAGACACCTTTACTACCAGGTATTGATCCTGCAGGTCTCTAGCAGACACCTTTACTAACAGGTATTGATCCTGCACCTCATCTCTAGCAGACACCTTTACTAACAGGTATTGATCCTGCAGGTCTCTAGCTGATACCTTTACTATCAGGTATTGATCCTGCAGGTCTCTAGCAGACACCTTTACTACCAGGTATTGATCCTGCAGGTCTCTAGCAGACACCTTTACTACCAGGTATTGATCCTGCAGGTCTCTAGCTGATACCTTTACTATCAGGTATTGATCCTGCAGGTCTCTAGCTGATACCTTTACTATCAGGTATTGATCCTGCAGGTCATCTCTAGCAGACACCTTTACTAACAGGTATTGATCCTGCACCTCATCTCTAGCAGGCACCTTTACTAACAGGTATTGATCCTGCACCTCATCTCTAGCAGACACCTTTACTAACAGGTATTGATCATGCACCTCATCTCTAGCAGACACCTTTACTAACAGGTATTGATCATGCACCTCATCTCTAGCAGACACCTTTACTAACAGGTATTGATCATGCACCTCATCTCTAGCAGACACCTTTACTAACAGGTATTGATCCTGCACCTCATCTCTAGCAGACACCTTTACTATCAGGTATTGATCCTGCAGGTCTCTAGCAGACACCTTTACTACCAGGTATTGATCCTGCAGGTCTCTAGCAGACACCTTTACTAACAGGTATTGATCCTGCAGGTCTCTAGCAGACACCTTTACTATCAGGTATTGATCCTGCAGGTCTCTAGCAGACACCTTTACTAACAGGTATTGATCCTGCAGGTCTCTAGCAGACACCTTTACTAACAAGTATTGATCCTGCAGGTCTCTAGCAGACACCTTTACTAACAGGTATTGATCCTGCAGGTCATCTCTAGCAGACACCTTTACTAACAGGTATTGATCCTGCACCTCATCTCTAGCAGACACCTTTACTAACAGGTATTGATCCTGCACCTCATCTCTAGCAGACACCTTTACTAACAGGTATTGATCCTGCACCTCATCTCTAGCAGACACCTTTACTAACAGGTATTGATCCTGCAGGTCATCTCTGATACCTTTACTATCAGGTATTGATCCTGCAGGTCTCTAGCAGACACCTTTACTAACAGGTATTGATCCTGCACCTCATCTCTAGCAGACACCTTTACTAACAGGTATTGATCCTGCACCTCATCTCTAGCAGACACCTTTACTAACAGGTATTGATCCTGCACCTCATCTCTAGCAGACACCTTTACTACCAGGTATTGATCCTGCAGGTCATCTCTGATACCTTTACTAACAGGTATTGATCCTGCAGGTCATCTCTGATACCTTTACTAACAGGTATTGATCCTGCAGGTCATCTCTGATACCTTTACTAACAGGTATTGATCCTGCAGGTCTCTAGTTGATACCTTTACTACCAGGTATTGATCCTGCAGGTCATCTCTGATACCTTTACTACCAGGTATTGATCCTGCAGGTCTCTAGCAGACACTAGAGGGTCCTGTGTGGCTCAGTCGGTAGAGCATGGCGCTTGCAACGCCAAGCGTCGTGGGTTCGATTCCCGCTAGGGCCACCCATATGTAAAAGTAGTGGCCCCAGCCGACTTGTAAGTCGCTTTGGACAAAAGCGTCTGCTAAATGGGATATATTATTATTATTATTACCTTTACTATCAGGTATTGATCCTGCAGGTCTCTAGCAGACACCTTTACTAACAGGTATTGATCCTGCAGTTCTCTAGCAGACACCGTTACTAACAGGTATTGATCCTGCAGGTCTCTAGCTGACACCTTTACTAACAGGTATTGATCCTGCAAGTCTCTAGCAGACACCTTTACTAACAGGTATTGATCCTGCAGGTCATCTCTAGCAGACACCTTTACTAACAGGTATTGATCCTGCAGGTCTCTAGCAGACACCTTTACTAACAGGTATTGATCCTGCACCTCATCTCTAGCAGACACCTTTACTAACAGGTATTGATCCTGCAGGTCTCTAGCTGATACCTTTACTATCAGGTATTGATCCTGCAGGTCTCTAGCAGACACCTTTACTAACAGGTATTGATCCTGCAGGTCTCTAGCAGACACCTTTACTAACAGGTATTGATCCTGCACCTCATCTCTAGCAGACACCTTTACTAACAGGTATTGATCCTGCAGGTCATCTCTAGCAGACACCTTTACTATCAGGTATTGATCCTGCAGGTCTCTAGCAGACACCTTTACTACCAGGTATTGATCCGGCAGGTCTCTAGCAGACACCTTTACTAACAGGTATTGATCCTGCAGGTCTCTAGCAGACACCTTTACTATCAGGTATTGATCCTGCAGGTCTCTAGCAGACACCTTTACTAACAGGTATTGATCCTGCAGGTCTCTAGCAGACACCTTTACTAACAGGTATTGATCCTGCAGGTCTCTAGCAGACACCTTTACTAACAGGTATTGATCCTGCAGGTCATCTCTAGCAGACACCTTTACTACCAGGTATTGATCCTGCAGGTCTCTAGCAGACACCTTTACTAACAGGTATTGATCCTGCACCTCATCTCTAGCAGACACCTTTACTAACAGGTATTGATCCTGCAGGTCTCTAGCTGATACCTTTACTATCAGGTATTGATCCTGCAGGTCTCTAGCAGACACCTTTACTAACAGGTATTGATCCTGCACCTCATCTCTAGCAGACACCTTTACTAACAGGTATTGATCCTGCACCTCATCTCTAGCAGACACCTTTACTAACAGGTATTGATCCTGCACCTCATCTCTAGCAGACACCTTTACTACCAGGTATTGATCCTGCAGGTCATCTCTGATACCTTTACTAACAGGTATTGATCCTGCAGGTCTCTAGCAGACACCTTTACTAACAGGTATTGATCCTGCAGGTCATCTCTGATACCTTTACTAACAGGTATTGATCCTGCAGGTCATCTCTGATACCTTTACTACCAGGTATTGATCCTGCAGGTCTCTAGCAGACACCTTTACTAACAGGTATTGATCCTGCAGGTCTCTAGCAGACACCTTTACTAACAGGTATTGATCCTGCAGGTCTCTAGCAGACACCTTTACTAACAGGTATTGATCCTGCAGGTCATCTCTAGCAGACACCTTTACTACCAGGTATTGATCCTGCAGGTCTCTAGCAGACACCTTTACTAACAGGTATTGATCCTGCACCTCATCTCTAGCAGACACCTTTACTAACAGGTATTGATCCTGCAGGTCTCTAGCTGATACCTTTACTATCAGGTATTGATCCTGCAGGTCTCTAGCAGACACCTTTACTACCAGGTATTGATCCTGCAGGTCTCTAGCAGACACCTTTACTACCAGGTATTGATCCTGCAGGTCTCTAGCTGATACCTTTACTATCAGGTATTGATCCTGCAGGTCTCTAGCTGATACCTTTACTATCAGGTATTGATCCTGCAGGTCATCTCTAGCAGACACCTTTACTAACAGGTATTGATCCTGCACCTCATCTCTAGCAGGCACCTTTACTAACAGGTATTGATCCTGCACCTCATCTCTAGCAGACACCTTTACTAACAGGTATTGATCATGCACCTCATCTCTAGCAGACACCTTTACTAACAGGTATTGATCCTGCAGGTCATCTCTAGCAGACACCTTTACTAACAGGTATTGATCCTGCAGGTCATCTCTAGCAGACACCTTTACTAACAGGTATTGATCCTGCACCTCATCTCTAGCAGACACCTTTACTATCAGGTATTGATCCTGCAGGTCTCTAGCAGACACCTTTACTACCAGGTATTGATCCTGCAGGTCTCTAGCAGACACCTTTACTAACAGGTATTGATCCTGCAGGTCTCTAGCAGACACCTTTACTATCAGGTATTGATCCTGCAGGTCTCTAGCAGACACCTTTACTAACAGGTATTGATCCTGCAGGTCTCTAGCAGACACCTTTACTAACAGGTATTGATCCTGCAGGTCTCTAGCAGACACCTTTACTAACAGGTATTGATCCTGCAGGTCATCTCTAGCAGACACCTTTACTAACAGGTATTGATCCTGCACCTCATCTCTAGCAGACACCTTTACTAACAGGTATTGATCCTGCACCTCATCTCTAGCAGACACCTTTACTAACAGGTATTGATCCTGCACCTCATCTCTAGCAGACACCTTTACTAACAGGTATTGATCCTGCAGGTCATCTCTGATACCTTTACTATCAGGTATTGATCCTGCAGGTCTCTAGCAGACACCTTTACTAACAGGTATTGATCCTGCACCTCATCTCTAGCAGACACCTTTACTAACAGGTATTGATCCTGCACCTCATCTCTAGCAGACACCTTTACTAACAGGTATTGATCCTGCACCTCATCTCTAGCAGACACCTTTACTACCAGGTATTGATCCTGCAGGTCATCTCTGATACCTTTACTAACAGGTATTGATCCTGCAGGTCATCTCTGATACCTTTACTAACAGGTATTGATCCTGCAGGTCATCTCTGATACCTTTACTACCAGGTATTGATCCTGCAGGTCTCTAGCAGACACCTTTACTATCAGGTATTGATCCTGCAGGTCTCTAGCAGACACCTTTACTAACAGGTATTGATCCTGCAGTTCTCTAGCAGACACCGTTACTAACAGGTATTGATCCTGCAGGTCTCTAGCTGACACCTTTACTAACAGGTATTGATCCTGCAAGTCTCTAGCAGACACCTTTACTAACAGGTATTGATCCTGCAGGTCATCTCTAGCAGACACCTTTACTAACAGGTATTGATCCTGCAGGTCTCTAGCAGACACCTTTACTAACAGGTATTGATCCTGCACCTCATCTCTAGCAGACACCTTTACTAACAGGTATTGATCCTGCAGGTCTCTAGCTGATACCTTTACTATCAGGTATTGATCCTGCAGGTCTCTAGCAGACACCTTTACTAACAGGTATTGATCCTGCAGGTCTCTAGCAGACACCTTTACTAACAGGTATTGATCCTGCACCTCATCTCTAGCAGACACCTTTACTAACAGGTATTGATCCTGCACCTCATCTCTAGCAGACACCTTTACTAACAGGTATTGATCCTGCAGGTCATCTCTAGCAGACACCTTTACTATCAGGTATTGATCCTGCAGGTCTCTAGCAGACACCTTTACTACCAGGTATTGATCCGGCAGGTCTCTAGCAGACACCTTTACTAACAGGTATTGATCCTGCAGGTCTCTAGCAGACACCTTTACTATCAGGTATTGATCCTGCAGGTCTCTAGCAGACACCTTTACTAACAGGTATTGATCCTGCAGGTCTCTAGCAGACACCTTTACTAACAGGTATTGATCCTGCAGGTCTCTAGCAGACACCTTTACTAACAGGTATTGATCCTGCAGGTCATCTCTAGCAGACACCTTTACTACCAGGTATTGATCCTGCAGGTCTCTAGCAGACACCTTTACTAACAGGTATTGATCCTGCACCTCATCTCTAGCAGACACCTTTACTAACAGGTATTGATCCTGCACCTCATCTCTAGCAGACACCTTTACTAACAGGTATTGATCCTGCACCTCATCTCTAGCAGACACCTTTACTACCAGGTATTGATCCTGCAGGTCATCTCTGATACCTTTACTAACAGGTATTGATCCTGCAGGTCTCTAGCAGACACCTTTACTAACAGGTATTGATCCTGCAGGTCATCTCTGATACCTTTACTAACAGGTATTGATCCTGCAGGTCATCTCTGATACCTTTACTACCAGGTATTGATCCTGCAGGTCATCTCTAGCTGATACCTTTACTACCAGGTATTGATCCTGCAGGTCATCTCTAGCTGATACCTTTACTACCAGGTATTGTGTCAATGTAAAACTTACACAAGACAGTTCACAGAATAGTCAATTTAAAGAAATGTAGCCAATTTGTTTACTACATTTAGCTAACATTATATATTTAATCCAGGGATTTTTACCTTTGCCTCAAATTCGTCAGTCTCGTCCAGATCATCACGGTATTTGTAGTTCTTTTTGATAGCCACATTAGCAGGTAATTAGCATTTCATTTTGGGTGGGATAAATAAAGGCTAATATATTGATAAAAGTCCCCTTGTCCAAGAGATTTACAGGATTATCAAAACATCACTTCAGGGTAAGTCTACACAAAACACAGCCCTTATTTTAAGTGTTTCTAAATTCCCCTTTGGGAAAAATGTATGGTGAAAAAACGATTGGAACCATTTCCTTGTTTGACCACTAGGTTTTATGGGTGTTGTGACTCATACTGTGGTACTCTATTGAAGAAACTATCAGCTCATGTCTCTCTGCATAAAACAAGTCATGTTTGTTTCCCTCAGTGAATGCTCAGGTCTTGAAATGCTCAGGTCCTGAAATGCTCAGGTTTTGTGTTACTTTTATTTGGACCTGCTAGAAATGTTATTTTGTTTTCTTTCCAGTTTGATGTGAAGAACCAGCGTACCTTCCTGAGGCGGACCAAATACGATGAGCTTCACCAGGAGGACCTGTTTGTTGGAAACCGTGTGAACGTGTTCTCCCGTCAACTCGACCTGATTGGATATGGAGACCAGTATACAGGAAACAAGCTCGGCAGCAAGAAAGAGAGGTATTTATGTTTGTATGTATGTTGCTGTGGTGGTGCAACATCTCTGTAGAACGTCCTCACATCAGCAAGAGGCCTGATGAGCTGAGCATAGTCAATGGGACTTGCAAAGCAAACATCCCCATTCTAAGTCTTCAACCTACTTCTTCTTCTCTGGAACCCTCCTCCTACACCATTCAAACTTTAAAATGTGCAGATGGATACGGAATATTGTTTGTCTGTAACTTTTTTTTTTATATATATCTTTTATACTTTTGAAGGGATATATAAATATTTGTTTTGTCCTCCATCCGCTTACATGACATTTCCTGAAGATTTCAAAAAGGCCTCATTGTGACATCGTCACATCCAACTTCCGTTCACTGTAAATGCAACAATGCAACTCTTGACACAAATCAACTACTTTGACCTCTTTGGAACAACAGACAAAACTTTATAGCATTCACTAATCTACTACTCAAATCTGGCGTTTTGAACAAAATCATATATTCTGATGAAAAGTTACAGCTTTTTTTAGTGACCACATCAACAACATTTTCTGTAATTTAAAAAAAAAAATTTGCAAACAACTTACCGTTTTTAAGTACTACCCAAAAGAGTTTTAACAAAACGTTAGAGGGTATGAAATCTTCTTCTATTGAAATCTGCGGATCCAAAATATCCACTCCGGATCTATACTGAACAAAAATATAAACGCAACATGTAAAGTGTTGGTCCCATGTTTCATGAACTGAAATAAATGTTTTCAGAAATTTTCCGTACGCACATAAAAGCTTATTTCTCTCAAATGTTGTGCACAAATTTAAGATCCCTGTTAGTGAGCATTTTATGTTTTGTCAAGATTGCCCATCCACGTGACAGGTGGGGCATATGAAGATGCTGATTAAACAGCATGATCATTACACAATGATTATTCCACAGATGCACCTTGTGCTGGGGACAATAAAAGGCCACTCTAAAATGTGCAGTTTTGTCACACAACACAATGCCACAGATGTCTCAAGATTTGGGGGAGCGTGTAATTGGCATTGTCGTTGTAGAGAATCTGGCAATATGTCCAACCGGCCTCACCACCACAGACCACATGTAACCACACCAGCCCAGGACCTCCACATCCGGCTTCTTCGTCTGCAGCATCGTCTGGGGGGGGGGGGGTGGGGCATGGCTGCGCCCTTGCCCAGTCATGTGAAATCCATAGATTAGGGCCTAATGAATTGTAATTTGTTGCCCTTATATTTGTATTCAGTATAAGGATTGATTGAATATGTCCGTAGATGTTTGAGTAATCCTTCAACTGCTCTCTTTCCGGCTGTAGTAACGGCCTGTCTGAAGTTAGCAGATTAACAACAGCTGCAAATTCCTATGAAACGACATCATGTTTTGAATCTAGTAAAGACGTTTTGTGGGTCAGAGTGCAGTATTTATTTAGTATTTAAGCACAAACGTACTGAATCTTTTTGCTTGTTTCTCACACTTCTTAAAGCCATATAAGGGAGCAGTGTTGCTCGGTTAATGGGATTATAATTCAAGACT
This sequence comes from Oncorhynchus masou masou, assembly GCF_036934945.1. Lineage (NCBI taxonomy): Eukaryota > Metazoa > Chordata > Actinopteri > Salmoniformes > Salmonidae > Oncorhynchus > Oncorhynchus masou. The sequence goes on from NC_088242.1 coordinate 102,696,115, forward strand.
CAAAATTTTATATTCACCACCTTTAAAAAAAAAATTTTTTTAAATGGTTGACTCTGTTAGGGAACTGGCACAAAGACTTTCAAACAAGACCACAGTTCTCACTCCCGATAATAATAAACCAATATTCAGGATTCCTGAACATCTGTAACAGCTTTCTTCTGTTGAAGGAGGAGCGGACCAAAATGCAGCGCGGTATTTATGAGACGTGTTTAATGAAGAACGAAAAAACACGAACAAAACAAAAAACAACAAACGGAAACGTGAAAACCTAAACAGTCCTATCTGGTGAAGACACAGAGACAGGAACAATCATCCACGAAAACACTCAAAGAATATGGCTGCCTAAATATGGTTCCCAATCAGAGACAACGATAATCACCTGACTCTGATTTGAGAACCGCCTCAGGCAGCCATAGACTACACTATACACCCCACACAACCCCAAGACGAAACACACCACAAATAAACCCATGTCACACCCTGGCCTGACCCAATAAATGAAGATAAACATAATAAATATAGACCAGGGCGTGACAACATCTAGTTAATCTATCCATCAAGATTATGGGTTCTTCCCCAATGCTTGGAAGTCTGCTGCAGTGGTACCTGTTTTAAACACTGGTGGGAAATGACCCACCTATAAGCATTCTTCCAGTGGTATGAAACGTAGCTGAAAGACGGATGACTGATCACCTGACTGATCACCTGACTGATCACCTGACTGATCACCTGACTGATCACCTCATTCAGGGCTACTTCATACAGCACATGGTTCAGAACGAACCATTCAACTGAACCGGCCAATAGTTTTTTTTCTGGAGTGCATTAAATCTAACCTGGTCGCAGGTGGTGAAATCAAGTCTGTTTTGGATCTTAAAAAGGCCTTTGATTCTGTGAATCATGAAGTCCTCCTATCCAAACTATCCTCCCTTAATGTGTCCACTGAAGTCATGAGTTGGATGTATTCCTATTTGACAAACGGAAGTCAAACCGTTCGTTTGGGGGACACTCAGTCAGACTCTCTTTACAGTAACATTGGGGTGCCACAAGGGTCAATATTAGGCCCCCTTCTGTTTACCATCTATTTAAATTATCTCCCACTTGCTTGCCCACAAGTTAACATGCAGACGATACAGTTCTATATGTACACAACAACAACAACAAAATCGACAACTAGTTGTTAACTTAACTCAAGCTATGGTACATGTTCCTAAATTAATGACTAATTCTTGCCTGTATTTAAATATTGACAAGACTGTTTGTATGTACTTCTCTAAGAAATCCTTTGATTCTTCACAACCAGCTGTTCTTGTTAATGGAGGAGAATCTGAATGCTGTGTCTAACTTCAGGTATCTCGGAGTCATTTTGGACTCCCTACTTGACATTTTCAGAAACATGTGAAGAAGGTGGTTAAACACGGTTAAGTTTGGATTATCCAACTTTAGGTTTATCAAACCTTTCCTTCCTCTGGATGCTACCAAAACATATATGATGTGATCTTCTCGCAGCTGCCTGGTTGTGAGAGATGTGATGTACTGAACACTAAAACCCAGGTTTTCAATCCACATGGCACACAATGTACAAAGCATGTCTCTCTCTCTCTCTCTCTCTTCCATTGTTTTCCTGCAGAACTCTTGCTATGATAAAACCAGATGCAGTCAACAAGATGGGAGACATTCTACAGATGATCAATGACGCCAACCTGATCCTAACCAAAGCCAAAATGACAAAGCTGACATGGTAAAGGTCAAAGTTATTATTTCAGCTGAGAGACGCAGGTGACTGTCGAGGTGGGGCTGATGATTATTGCATTGTCAATAAGCTCAGTTACATATGGCTGTCGTCTGTAATGTGTCCAGTGTTAATGACAGGGTTTGTTGTCAGATGGCCTCCCAGGCCTGGGGCTGCCGGGCTACTATTTCTAGAGCTGCACCCACTCAGAGATGTGTTTTGAAGTGAAAGAACAAAAGCTTTCTTTTTCTCAATTCATAACCCCATGTCTCCTTTGCCCGGAAGGTCACTCTGAGGTAAAGCTACATTAGTATGAGAAGAGCTTAGTTCCAGCATTCCACAACTATCTTTCCGTTGCTGAGGGTGCCAGTGAAGGACAATAGAGCGAGAGATGAGAATATACCATTTGGAGAGAAATGTGATGTGTGCCACAGACAGCTCGTTCTGCCAAGTGCCAAAGCTCCTCCCATTCAAAGGTAGGGGGTGGGCTTGATTATTCACACATGTCAAGAAACATATGGCGTGCCAGGCGACCTGGGCTGTGTTATTACCTACAGTCAACATATGGCGTGCCAGGGGACCTGGGCTGTGTTATTACTTACAGTCAACATATGGCATGCCAGGGGACCTGGGCTGTGTTATTACCTACAGTCAACATATGGTGTGCCAGGGGACCTGGGCTGTGTTATTACCTACAGTCAACATATGGCGTGCCAGGCGACCTGGGCTGTGTTATTACCTACAGTCAACATATGGCGTGCCAGGGGACCTGGGCTGTGTTATTACCTGTTGTTCACATATGGCGTGCCAGGGACCTGGGCTGTGTTATTACCTACAGTCAACATATGGCGTGCCAGGCGACCTGGGCTGTGTTATTACCTACAGTCAACATATGGCGTGCCAGGGGACCTGGGCTGTGTTATTACCTGTTGTTCACATATGGCGTGCCAGGGGACCTGGGCTGTGTTATTACCTACAGTCAACATATGGCGTGCCAGGGGACCTGGGCTGTGTTATTACCTGTTGTTAACATATGGCGTGCCAGGGGACCTGGGCTGTGTTATTACCTACAGTCAACATATGGCGTGCCAGGGGACCTTGGCTCTGTTATTACCTGTTGTTCACATATGGCGTGCCAGGGGACCTGGGCTGTGTTATTACCTACAGTCAACATATGGCGTGCCAGGGGACCTGGGCTGTGTTATTACCTGTTGTTCACATATGGCGTGCCAGGGGACCTGGGCTGTGTTATTACCTACAGTCAACATATGGCGTGCCAGGCGACCTGGGCTGTGTTATTACCTACAGTCAACATATGGCGTGCCAGGGGACCTGGGCTGTGTTATTACCTGTTGTTCACATATGGCGTGCCAGGGGACCTGGGCTGTGTTATTACCTACAGTCAACATATGGCGTGCCAGGGGACCTGGGCTGTGTTATTACCTGTTGTTAACATATGGCGTGCCAGGGGACCTGGGCTGTGTTATTACCTACAGTCAACATATGGCGTGCCAGGGGACCTTGGCTCTGTTATTACCTGTTGTTAACATATGGCGTGCCAGGGGACCTGGGCTGTGTTATTACCTACAGTCAACATATGGCGTGCCAGGGACCTGGGCTGTGTTATTACCTGTTGTTAACATATGGCGTGCCAGGGGACCTGGGCTGTGTTATTCCCTGTTGTTAACATATGGCGTGCCAGGGGACCTGGGCTCTGTTATTACCTGTTGTTAACATATGGCGTGCCAGGCGACCTTGGCTCTGTTATTACCTGTTGTTAACATATGGCGTGCCAGGGACCTGGGCTCTGTTATTACCTGTTGTTAACATATGGCGTGCCAGGGGACCTGGGCTCTGTTATTACCTGTTGTTAACATATGGCGTGCCAGGCGACCTTGGCTCTGTTATTACCTGTTGTTCACATATGGCGTGCCAGGCGACCTGGGCTGTGTTATTACCTGTTGTTAACATATGGCGTGCCAGGGGACCTGGGCTGTGTTATTACCTGTTGTTAACATATGGCGTGCCAGGGGACCTGGGCTGTGTTATTACCTGTTGTTAACATATGGCGTGCCAGGGACCTGGGCTGTGTTATTCCCTGTTGTTAACATATGGCGTGCCAGGGGACCTGGGCTGTGTTATTCCCTGTTGTTAACATATGGCGTGCCAGGGACCTGGGCTCTGTTATTACCTGTTGTTAACATATGGCGTGCCAGGGGACCTGGGCTGTGTTATTACCTGTTGTTAACATATGGCGTGCCAGGGGACCTGGGCTGTGTTATTACCTGTTGTTAACATATGGCGTGCCAGGGGACCTGGGCTGTGTTATTACCTGTTGTTAACATATGGCGTGCCAGGGGACCTTGGCTGTGTTATTACCTGTTGTTAACATATGGCGTGCCAGGGGACCTTGGCTGTGTTATTACCTGTTGTTAACATATGGCGTGCCAGGGGACCTGGGCTGTGTTATTACCTGTTGTTAACATATGGCGTGCCAGGGGACCTGGGCTCTGTTATTACCTGTTGTTAACATATGGCGTGCCAGGCGACCTGGGCTGTGTTATTACCTGTTGTTAACATATGGCGTGCCAGGGGACCTTGGCTCTGTTATTACCTGTTGTTAACATATGGCGTGCCAGGCGACCTGGGCTGTGTTATTACCTGTTGTTAACATATGGCGTGCCAGGGGACCTGGGCTGTGTTATTACCTGTTGTTAACATATGGCGTGCCAGGGGACCTGGGCTGTGTTATTACCTGTTGTTAACATATGGCGTGCCAGGGGACCTGGGCTGTGTTATTACCTGTTGTTAACATATGGCGTGCCAGGGACCTGGGCTGTGTTATTACCTGTTGTTAACATATGGCGTGCCAGGGGACCTTGGCTGTGTTATTACCTGTTGTTAACATATGGCGTGCCAGGGACCTGGGCTGTGTTATTACCTGTTGTTAACATATGGCGTGCCAGGGGACCTGGGCTGTGTTATTACCTGTTGTTAACATATGGCGTGCCAGGGGACCTGGGCTGTGTTATTACCTGTTGTTAACATATGGCGTGCCAGGGGACCTGGGCTGTGTTATTACCTGTTGTTAACATATGGCGTGCCAGGGACCTGGGCTGTGTTATTACCTGTTGTTAACATATGGCGTGCTAGGGGACCTGTAGTGAGGTTACCTATAACGTTAGCAGGCAGCAAAAGGCTCTGTGTTGGATTGCAAACAAAGCAGAAAGGTCGTCTTTGTGTCTGTGTGTAAGAATAGTTTGTCCTCTGTCTATGTTCTTTCCGTCCGGAGGTGAGTTTGTAATACACTACCGTGCAATTTGATACCTCATGTGGTTTGCCAATAATATCCTCTTCTCCTCACTAGGGCTGGCACAACCCTGTAATGACAGTTCGGGATAAAGACTGTCATGAAAATGAAAATGACTGTACTAACCTTTTTTTGCAACAAACAGCTGACTGAAGACGGGACAGGCATTCGTAACGTTTGAGTCCGTTTCTGTGATAACGACGTGATGAAACTTTGTCGCCACTTGCTGAAACAAGCAAGGTGTAGAAAACGATGAATAGAATGAGCTTGGAACCTCTAACCCTGGCGATTTTGACTGGTAAACTGATGGCCCGCCAGTCCACCCAGCACGCCATCATCGACTTGAAAAGGGACGTTCGTTCTATTCGTTCTAGACCCTCTTCCTCGAAGCTGCCCATGTCCCGTATTGTTGATGATGTGGTTGTTACTGACAGGAAGCACATGGCTGAGCTGGAAGGCAGCCATGGTTCGTCCTTATTTAAAGGATCAAGCTGATCTTAACTGTTATAGGCCAATTTTTATTTTGCCCTGTTTATCAAAAGTGTTGGAAAATCTTGTTAATAATCAAATCAAATGTTATTGGTCACATACACATGGTTAGCAGATGTTAATGCGAGTGTAGTGAAATGCTTGTGCTTCTCGTTCTGACAGTGCAGTAATAACCAACAAGTAATCTAACTATTTCACAACAACTACCTTATACACACAAATCTAAAGGGATGGAATGAGAATATGTACATATAAATATATGGATGGACGAGCTGTATCAGCAAGATGCAATAGATGGTATAAAATACAGTATATACATATGATATGAGTAATGTAAGATATGTAAACATTATTAAAGTGGCATTATTTTAAAGTGACTAGTGATCCATTTATTAAAGTGGCCAGTGATTGGGTCTCAATGTTGGCGGCAGCCACTCAGTGTTAGTGGTGGCTGTTTACCAGTCTGATGGCCTTGAGATAGAAGCTGTTTACCAGTCTGATGGCCTTGAGATAGAAGCTGTTTACCAGTCTGATGGCCTTGAGAGGGAAGCTGTTTTTCAGTCTCTCGGTCCCTTTGATGCACCTGTGCTGACCTCGCCTTCTGGATGGTCTAACGGGGTGAACAGGCAGTGGAACTGACTGGCTTTCTTGATGTCTATACTCTTCTCTCCGGTATGCAATCTGGTTTCCGCTCAGGTTATGGCTGTGTCACTGGGTTGCAAAGGGTCGGAAACTTTCCCGTAAATTTCCTGAAATGTCCCATGCCAAGTTAGGGAAGTTACAGCTCATAACAGTGAACCTTTTTTTGTGGGATACACATAAGGCAATTCTAGGTCTTGTGGCATATGTTGGTTAAACTATCCCCAATTCAATAGAATTGCAACCCTCTGCATGCACAGTGCATTCTTCCATCACATGTACAGCTGATTCTCAAGATCTTGCACACTAATGAGATGCTATTGAGCCCACGCTACTACACTGTCTGAGCCAAGGACTACATGCTTTCTGGTAAGTTTTCATTACAATACTGGGTGGGGTAAATTTATTTTATATGACACACATGCTTTTTTTGTTAAATAATAAATAGTAGCCTACAGCAAAGTGTGTTTAAATAATTTCTAACTTGTTTCTGCTAGTTAGTTTTTGCTACGATGTGGGGTTTAGCTTCCTTGAGCCTGCTAACGGAGGAATGTTAATTCACCTGTTTACATACGTTTCATTTTAAAACATTTATCTTACAAAGGAGTTGTTTAATCTAACTGCTTAACTATTTATCTGTACATGGAATTGTATTTGTTTTTTTTTTTACTTATTTTTTCTTCTAATCTTTACAGGAAAATGCCATGGAGACTATCTGATGTGTGGAGACATTTCACTGCAGCTCATGTAGAAGGAAACGCTGTGTACATTTGCAAATACTGTGCCAAATCGTATGTTGAAGAATGCAACAAAGATGCAGAATCATCTGGCCAAGTGCATAAAGTTCCCTCAGCGCTCACCACAAGCAACCTCTGACACAAGTCCCACTACTTCTATTCGAGGTGAAAATTATGAATCAGACACCTTATCGATAGCAACAGCTCCTGGAATCAGAATGTTTTTGACTCAATGGAGGAACGAAGTTAGAGAAATGCTGATGAATGTATTGCTCGAGCTGTGTATACAACTGGTTCACCTCTGATGCTCACAGGCAATGTGTATTGGAAGAGATTTCTGAATGTTCTTCACCCAGCATACACCCCTCCAACCAGACATGCTTTATCTATTCATTTGCTGGATGCAGAGTTCAACAGAGCGAAGGTCAAGCAAATCATAGAGAAAGCAGACTATTACAATCATCTCTGATGGGTGGTCGATCGTGGGCAAGGAATAATTAACTACATCATCTCCACCCCTCAACCAGTATTCTACAAGAGCACAGACACAAGGGACAACAGACACAACAGTCTCTACATTGCAGATGAGCTGAATGCAGTCATCAATGACCTTGGACCACAGAAGATGGATACACTCTACAAGAGAGCCATGGAAATGGTTAGGAATGTGAAGGGTCATCAAGTTATAGCAGAAATCTACCTCACCAAGCAAAGTGAGATGAATAAGAGCACCACATTGAAGCTGCCCAGCAACACCCGTTGGGGTGGTGTTGTCATCATGTTTGACAGTCTCCTAGATTGGAAGGAGTCTCTCCAAGAAATGGCCATATCACAGTCTGCGATACGGACAGCCCCACCAAGAGGATCCTCCTGGATGATGTATTTTGGGAGAGAGTGGAAACCAGCCTGAAACTCCTGAAACCTATAGCATTGCAGGGATTGAGGGAGACCATGCCATCCTGTCTGATGTTCAGACTCTGCTTGCAGATGTAACAGAATGAATCTGTACTGCCCTGTCCACTTCACTGTTGCTCCAAGCAGAGGAAACTGCAGTTCTGAAATACATCATAAAGCGTGAGGACTTCTGCCTGAAGCCCATACACACCACAGCGTACATGTTGGACCCCAAATATACTGGCAAGAGCATCCTGTCTGGTGCAGAGATCAACAAGGCCTATGGTGTCATCACTACCGGGAAGGTTCTTGGCAGTCTGGCGAAGGACACTTTGGGATGAAGACGCAATATGTCAGCCGTGCCAACATATCTCATCAGCCACATGGTGGAAGGAGCTTTGTGGATCTGAGGCTCTTTCCCCTGTTGCCTCCATCATCCTCCAAATCCCACCAACATCAGCCGCCTCAGAGCGCAACTGGTCCTTGTTTGAGAACACACACACCAAAGCACGACCAATACAAGGGTTGAAAAATTGGTGGGCATCTGGGCAAATTTGAGGCTTTTTGAGCCTGACAAAGAGCAAGGTTGGAAAGTGACAGTGAAGATGAGGCCTCAGTCTGATGTTCAAGAGGTGGACATTGAATAGGTCCAGGGAGAAGACATGGAAGCACGAGAGGAAGACAACCAAAGCTTTAGTTTCTAGACTATAATTTTACAGATATATGTTGAAAATGTTTTTGGGAGATGCGATGGATCATTGGAGATTATTCAATATCATTCAATATTCTCTTTTATTGTTCAGTGAAATCATCACATGTGAAGAGTCAACTCATTTAATTAAAATTCAATTCATAACTAAATTGTTTTTAGTGGAAATTGTTTTTAGTTTCTATTGGAAGGATTTAATAATTTGCAATTGTCTACTTATGATAAGTTAAAAGGTTTATGTTTCTGTCTCCAAATATGGTAAATATATCCAATGCAAAAAAACATCTACATTTAAATGGTATTGATATTAATTTGCATATGTTTCCATTAATTCCCATATATTCCCACGGAACGTGGGACCTCTGAATATTCCCCAAAATGTGCAACCCAAGTCACTGCGACCTTAAAGGCCCTCAATGATGTCCCCTCTGTCCTTGACTATAAGCAATAATGTGCTCCTATTTTTATTGACTTGGCCAAAGCTTTTGATACGGTAGAACATTCTTGTGAGTCGGCTAAGGAGTATTGGTGTCTCTGAGGGGTCTTTGGCCTGGTTTGCTAACTACCTCTCCCAAAGAGTGCAATGTGTAAAGTCAGTACCCCAAGGCTCGATCCTAGGCCCCATGCTCTTCTCAATTTACATCAACAGCATAGCTCAGGCAGTAGGAAGCTCTCATCTATTTATACTCAGCTGGCCCCTCCCCAGATTGTGTGTTAAATGTTCTAAAATATAGCTTTCTTAGTGTCCAACAAGCTTTCTCTGCCCTTAACCTTGTTCTGAACACCTCCAAAACAAAGGTAGTGTGGTTCTGTAAGAAGCAACCCTCATCCTCCATATACATCACCTGTTCTGCCAGTCACATTCTGTTAAACGTCCCCAAAGCACACACATCCCTTGGTGGCTCTTCCTTTCAGTTCGCTGCAGCTCGTGACTGGAACGAGCTGCAACAAACACTCACACTGGACCGTTCTATCTCTATATTCAAAGACTCAATCACACTTAGTGACAGTGGTGGCTGCTTCACGTGATATGTTGTTGTTTCTACCTTTTTGCCCGTTGTGCTGTTGTCTGTGCCTAACAATGTTTGTACCACATGTACCATGTGCTGCTACCATGTTGTGTTGTTGTCTTAGGTCTCTCTCTATGTAGTGTTGTCTTAGGTCCCTCTCTATGTAGTGTTGTCTTAGGTCTCTCTCTATGTAGTGTTGTCTTAGGTCTCTATGTAGTGTTGTCTTAGGTCCCTCACTATGTAGTGTTGTCTTAGGTCTCTCTCTATGTAGTGTTGTCTTAGGTCCCTCACTATGTAGTGTTGTCTTAGGTCCCTCTCTATGTAGTGTTGTCTTAGGTCCCTCTTTATGTAGTGTTGTCTTAGGTCTCTATGTAGTGTTGTCTTAGGTCTCTATGTAGTGTTGTCTTAGGTCTCTCTGTCTGATGTTGTCTTAGGTCTCTATGTAGTGTTGTCTTAGGTCTCTCTGTCTAGTGTTGTCTTGGGTCTCTCTGTCTAGTGTTGTCTTAGGTCTCTCTGTCTAGTGTTGTCTTAGGTCTCTCTGTCTGGTGTTGTCTTAGGTCCCTCTTTATGTAGTGTTGTTGTCTTAGGTCTCTCTCTGTCTAGTGTTGTCTTAGGTCTCTCTGTCTAGTGTTGTCTTAGGTCTCTCTCTCTCTGTCTAGTGTTGTCTTAGGTCTCTCTGTCTAGTGGTGTCTTAGGTCTCTCTCTCTGTCTAGTGCTGTCTTAGGTCTCTCTCTCTGTCTAGTGTTGTCTTAGGTCTCTCTCTCTGTCTAGTGTTGTCTTAGGTCTCTCTGTCTAGTGTTGTCTTAGGTCTCTCTGTCTAGTGGTGTCTTACGTCTCTCTCTCTGTCTAGTGTTGTCTTAGGTCTCTCTCTCTGTCTAGTGCTGTCTTAGGTCTCTCTGTCTAGTGTTGTCTTAGGTCTCTCTGTCTGGTGTTGTCTTAGGTCTCTCTCTCTGTCTAGTGTTGTCTTAGGTCTCTCTGTCTAGTGTTGTCTTAGGTCTCTCTGTCTGGTGTTGTCTTAGGTCTCTCTCTCTGTCTAGTGTTGTCTTAGGTCTCTCTGTCTAGTGTTGTCTTAGGTCTCTCTCTAGTGGTGTCTTAGGTCTCTCTCTAGTGGTGTCTTAGGTCTCTCTGTCTAGTGTTGTCTTAGGTCTCTCTGTCTGGTGTTGTCTTAGGTCTCTCTCTCTGTCTGGTGTTGTCTTAGGTCTCTCTCTCTGTCTAGTGTTGTCTTAGGTCTCTCTCTCTGTCTAGTGTTGTCTTAGGTCTCTCTGTCTAGTGTTGTGTTAGGTCTCTCTCTAGTGGTGTCTTAGGTCTCTCTCTAGTGGTGTCTTAGGTCTCTCTGTCTAGTGTTGTCTTAGGTCTCTCTGTCTGGTGTTGTCTTAGGTCTCTCTGTCTGGTGTTGTCTTAGGTCTCTCTCTCTGTCTAGTGTTGTCTTAGGTCTCTCTGTCTCTGTCTGGTGTTGTCTTAGGTCTCTCTGTCTCTGTCTAGTGTTGTCTTAGGTCTCTGTCTAGTGTTGTCTTAGGTCTCTCTGTCTCTGTCTAGTGTTGTCTTAGGTCTCTCTGTCTAGTGTTGTCTTAGGTCTCTCTGTCTAGTGTTGTCTTAGGTCTCTCTGTCTAGTGTTGTCTTAGGTCTCTCTCTGTCTAGTGTTGTCTTAGGTCCCTCTTTATGTAGTGTTGTCTTAGGTCTCTATGTAGTGTTGTCTTAGGTCCCTATGTAGTGTTGTCTCTCTTTATGTGGTGTTGTGGCATCTCTCTTTATGTAGTGTTGTCCTAGGTCCCTCTTTATGTAGTGTTGTCTTAGGTATCTATGTAGTGTTGTCTTAGATTTCTATGTAGTGCTGTCTTAGGTCTCTCTTTATGTAGTGTTGTCTTAGATCTCTATGTAGTGCTGTCTTAGGTCTCTTTTTATGTCAAATCAAATTGTATTTGTCACATACACATGGTTAGCAGATGTTAATGCGAGTGTAGCGAAATGCTTGTGCTTCTAGTTCCGACAATGCAGTAATAACCAACGAGTAATCTAACTAACAATTCCACAACTACTACCTTATACACATAAGTGTAAAGGGATAAAGAATATGTACATAAAGATATATGAATGAGTGATGGTACAGAGCATCATAGGCAAGATACAGTAGATGGTATCGAGTACAGTATATACATATGAGATGAGTAATGTAGGGTATGTAAACAAAGTGGCATAGTTTAAAGTGGCTAGTGATACATGTATTACATAAAGATGGCAAGATGCAGGAGATGGTATAGAGTACAGTATAGATGGTATAGAGTACAGTATATACATATGAGATGAGTAATGTAGGGTATGTAAACATTATATAAAGTGGCATTGTTTACAGTGGCTAGTGATACATTTTCTACATCAATTCCCATTATTACAGTGGCTGGAGTTGAGTCAGTGTGTTGGCAGCAGCCACTCAATGTTAGTGGTGGTTGTTTTACAGTCTGATGGCCTTGAGACAGAAGCTGTTTTTCAGTCTCTCGGTCCCAGCTTTGATGCACCTGTACTGACCTCGCCTTCTGGATGATAGCGGGGTGAACAGGCAGTGGCTCGGGTGGTTGTTGTCCTTGATGATCTTTATGGCCTTCCTGTAACATCGGGTGGTGTAGGTGTCCTGGAGGGCAGGTAGTTTGCTCCCGGTGATGCGTTGTGCAGACCTCACTACTCTCTGGAGAGCCTTAGGGTTGTGGGCGGAGCAGTTGCCGTACCAGGCGGTGATACAGCCCGACAGGATGCTCTCGATTGTGCATCTTTAAAAGTTTGTGAGTGCTTTTGGTGACAAGACAAATTTCTTCAGCCTCCTGAGGTCTCTCTCTATGTAGTGTTGTCTTAGGTCTCTCTCTATGTAGTGTTGTCTTAGGTCTCTCTCTATGTAGTGTTTTCTTAGGTCTCTCTTTATGTAGTGTTTTCTTAGGTCTCTCTTTATGTAGTGTTGTCTTAGGTCTCTCTCTATGTAGTGTTGTCTTAGGTCTCTCTATGTAGTGTTGTCTTAGGGCTCTCTCTATGTAGTGTTTTCTTAGGTCTCTCTTTATGTAGTGTTGTCTTAGGTCTCTCTCTATGTAGTGTTGTCTTAGGTCTCTCTCTATGTAGTGTTGTCTTAGGTCTCTCTCTATGTAGTGTTGTCTTAGGTCTCTCTATGTAGTGTTGTCTTAGGTCTCTCTCTATGTAGTCTTTTCTTAGGTCTCTCTTTATGTAGTGTTGTCTTAGGTCTCTCTCTATGTAGTGTTGTCTTAGGGCTCTCTCTATGTAGTGTTGTCTTAGGGCTCTCTCTATGTAGTGTTGTCTTAGGTCTCTCTCTATGTAGTGTTTTCTTAGGTCTCTCTTTATGTAGTGTTTTCTTAGGTCTCTCTTTATGTAGTGTTGTCTTAGGTCTCTCTCTATGTAGTGTTGTCTTAGGTCTCTCTCTATGTAGTGTTGTCTTAGGTCTCTCTTTATGTAGTGTTGTCTTAGGTCTCTCTCTATGTAGTGTTGTCTTAGGTCTCTCTCTATGTAGTGTTGTCTTAGGTCTCTCTTTATGTAGTGTTGTCTTAGGTCTCTCTTTATGTAGTGTTGTCTTAGGGCTCTCTCTATGTAGTGTTTTCTTAGGTCTCTCTTTATGTAGTGTTGTCTTAGGTCTCTCTCTATGTAGTGTTGTCTTAGGTCTCTCTCTATGTAGTGTTTTCTTAGGTCTCTCTTTATGTAGTGTTGTCTTAGGTCTCTCTCTCTATGTAGTGTTGTCTTAGGTCTCTCTCTATGTAGTGTTGTCTTAGGTCTCTCTTTATGTAGTGTTGTCTTAGGTCTCTCTCTATGTAGTGTTGTCTTAGGTCTCTCTCTATGTAGTGTTGTCTTAGGTCTCTCTCTATGTAGTGTTGTCTTAGGTCTCTCTCTGTAGTGTTTTCTTAGGTCTCTCTTTATGTAGTGTTGTCTTAGGTCTCTCTCTATGTAGTGTTGTCTTAGGTCTCTCTCTATGTAGTGTTTTCTTAGGTCTCTCTTTATGTAGTGTTGTCTTAGGTCTCTCTTTATGTAGTGTTGTCTTAGGTCTCTCTTTATGTAGTGTTGTCTTAGGTCTCTCTCTATGTAGTGTTGTCTTACGTCTCTCTCTATGTAGTGTTGTCTTAGGTCTCTCTTTATGTAGTGTTGTCTTAGGTCTCTCTCTATGTAGTGTTGTCTTAGGTCTCTCTCTATGTAGTGTTGTCTTAGGTCTCTCTCTATGTCGTGTTTTCTTAGGTCTCTCTCTATGTAGTGTTGTCTTAGGTCTCTCTCTATGTAGTGTTGTCTTAGGTCTCTCTCTATGTAGTGTTGTCTTAGGTCTCTCTCTATGTAGTGTTGTCTTAGGTCTCTCTCTATGTCGTGTTTTCTTAGGTCTCTCTCTATGTAGTGTTGTCTTAGGTCTCTCTCTATGTAGTGTTGTCTTAGGTCTCTCTCTATGTAGTGTTGTCTTAGGTCTCTCTCTATGTAGTGTTGTCTCTTGTCATGATTTGTGTTCTGTCCTATGTTTTCATTTATCTTAAATCCCAGGCCCCCGTCCCGGCAGGAGGCCGTTTGCCTTTTGGTAGGCCGTCATTGTAAATAATAATTTTTCTTAATTGACTCGTTAAATAAAGGATACATAAATACAATAAAAATAAAGCAGAGACAATAAAGATCCATTTTGCCTAAATTGTTTTGGGGGGGGGGGGGGTGCCCCTTGTGTGCACTTCTGGTAATCCCATGTACCCCAGTACCCCAGTATCAACAGATGGATACCTCCTAAACCTTCTGCAAGGACGTGTCCGCACTTACCAGTGAGGTGATGCCTTTTGAAATGAGCAAACTGTTCAGTTTTTATATTTCCAGTATATCTGTGGCGATATCAACCTACAGCCCTGCTCTCATTTCAGAACAACTGACTTGACAATGTGGTATTTGAAGGACAGAGGAGGATGGTTTTTTTTCATTGTTTGGAGGCAGACTATTTCACATGAGATCAGAGGGTGGCAGCACCACCCCTTACAATCACACAACACACACACACACACACACTCACAACACACACTCGCTCACACCGCCTCAGTGACTTGGATGTTCACACAAGACCAAAGTAGGTTGTGTCTTCTCCTGCTTAGAATATGAAATCGCTGTAGAATAGAATGAGAGTCAATGAGAAATGATGATTGTGGTGTAAGTAGCTGCTATTGAAATGTCTGGGTTTTTAAAGGTGATAGGAATCTGTAGTACTGCAGCTGGCCAGGGGGCATCAGATTGGAGGGGATCATATTTCTCATTTTGAAATGACGGGGAAGGTTTTACAGATTTTACAGATTTTCAGAATTCTACATTTTAGAATATGATTGTGATGTGTCCCTTTTTTTTCTGACATTTTCTTGAAATATTTTTAGTACTTTTGCAATTTTGAATTACAAATAATTGTTTTATACGACTGGCTTTTCATATTTTCAAACTGTTCTTCTAAACAATAAAGAGAAGGATTCCCTCATTTTTACACCTGGAACATTTGAGTTTGTAGCTTGTTATGAGAACAGGGCACAGAGCCGAAAAAAAGCCCCCAAGGTCATCTTTTATTATTCTGTGGTTGGCAGCTCGCTTCTGGAGACATGGAGTAAAAATATGGCCGCGCTCTACCAGCTGTAACAGCTACAATAACTAGTCTCTCAAAGTTTCTTTTGACGGAGTGAGCAGAATAAAACTGTAATATAATGAGAAAGGAGAGGAATGTCAGTGACTTGTCTGTGTCCCAAATGGCACCCTATTCCCTATACACTACTTTAGACCAGAGCCCTATTCCCTATACACTACTTTAGACCAGAGCCCTATTCCCTATGCACTACTTTAGACCAGAGCCCTATTCCCTATGCACTACTTTAGACCAGAGCCCTATTCCCTATGCACTACTTTAGACCAGAGCCCTATTCCCTATGCACTACTTTAGACCAGAGCCCTATTCCCTATGCACTACTTTAGACCAGAGCCCTATTCCCTATGCACTACTTTAGACCAGAGCCCTATTCCCTATATAGTGCACTACTTTAGACCAGAGCCCTATTCCCTATATAGTGCACTACTTTAGACCAGAGCCCTATTCCCCTATGTAGTGCACTACTTTAGACCAGAGCCCTATTCCCTATACACTACTTTAGACCAGAGCCCTATTCCGTATACACTACTTTAGACCAGAGCCCTATTCCCTATACACTACTTTAGACCAGAGCCCTATTCCCTATACACTACTTTAGACCAGAGCCCTATTCCCTATACACTACTATAGACCAGAGCCCTATTCCCTATACACTACTTTAGACCAGAGCCCTATTCCCTATACACTACTTTAGACCAGAGCCCTATTCTCTATACACTACTTTAGACCAGAGCCCTATTCCCTATACACTACTTTAGACCAGAGCCCTATTCCCTATACACTACTTTAGACCAGAGCCCTATTCCCTATACACTACTTTAGACCAGAGCCCTATTCCCTATACACTACTTTAGACCAGAGCCCTATTCCCTATACACTACTTTAGACCAGAGCCCTATTCCCTATACACTACTTTAGACCAGAGCCCTATTCCCTATACACTACTTTAGACCAGAGCCCTATTCCCTATACACTACTTTAGACCAGAGCCCTATTCCCTATACACTACTTTAGACCAGAGCCCTATTCCCTATACACTACTTTAGACCAGAGCCCTATTCCCTATACACTACTATAGACCAGAGCCCTATTCCCTATACACTACTATAGACCAGAGCCCTATTCCCTATACACTACTATAGACCAGAGCCCTATTCCCTATACACTACTATAGACCAGAGCCCTATTCCCTATATAGTGCACTACTTTAGACCAGAGCCCTATTCCCTATACACTACTTTAGACCAGAGCCCTATTCCCTATACACTACTTTAGACCAGAGCCCTATTCCCTATACACTACTTTAGACCAGAGCCCTATTCCCTATACACTACTATAGACCAGAGCCCTATTCCCTATACACTACTTTAGACCAGAGCCCTATTCCCTATACACTACTTTAGACCAGAGCCCTATTCTCTATACACTACTTTAGACCAGAGCCCTATTCCCTATACACTACTTTAGACCAGAGCCCTATTCCCTATACACTACTTTAGACCAGAGCCCTATTCCCTATACACTACTTTAGACCAGAGCCCTATTCCCTATACACTACTTTAGACCAGAGCCCTATTCCCTATACACTACTTTAGACCAGAGCCCTATTCCCTATACACTACTTTAGACCAGAGCCCTATTCCCTATACACTACTTTAGACCAGAGCCCTATTCCCTATACACTACTTTAGACCAGAGCCCTATTCCCTATACACTACTTTAGACCAGAGCCCTATTCCCTATACACTACTATAGACCAGAGCCCTATTCCCTATACACTACTTTAGACCAGAGCCCTATTCCCTATACACTACTTTAGACCAGAGCCCTATTCCCTATACACTACTTTAGACCAGAGCCCTATTCCCTATACACTACTTTAGACCAGAGCCCTATTCCCTATGCACTACTTTAGACCAGAGCCCTATTCCCTATGCACTACTTTAGACCAGAGCCCTATTCCCTATGCACTACTTTAGACCAGAGCCCTATTCCCTATGCACTACTTTAGACCAGAGCCCTATTCCCTATGCACTACTTTAGACCAGAGCCCTATTCCCTATGCACTACTTTAGACCAGAGCCCTTTTCCCCTATATAGGGCACTACATTAGACTAGAGCCCTATTCCCTATATAGTGCACTACTTTAGACCAGAGCCATATTCCCTATAAGGTGTACTACTTTAGACCAGAGCCCTATTCCCTATAAGGTGTACTACTTTAGACCAGAGCCCTATTCCCTATAAGGTGCACTACTTTAGACCAGAGCCCTATTCCCTATAAGGTGCACTACTTTAGACCAGAGCCCTATTCCCTATAAGGTGTACTACTTTAGACCAGAGCCCTATTCCCTATATAGGGCACTACTTTAGACCAGAGCCCTATTCCCTATATAGTGCACTACTTTAGACCAGAGCCCTATTCCCTATATAGTGCACTACCTTAGACCAGAGCCCTATTCCCTATATAGTGCACTACCTTAGACCAGAGCCCTATTCCCTATGCACTACTTTAGACCAGAGCCCTATTCCCCTATATAGGGCACTACATTAGACTAGAGCCCTATTCCCTATATAGTGCACTACTTTAGACCAGAGCCCTATTCCCTATATAGTGCACTACCTTAGACCAGAGCCCTATTCCCTATATAGTGCACTACTTTAGACCAGAGCCCTATTCCCTATAAGGTGTACTACTTTAGACCAGAGCCCTATTCCCTATATAGTGCACTACTTTAGACCAGAGCCCTATTCCCTATATAGTGCACTACTTTAGACCAGAGCCCTATTCCCTATAAGGTGTACTACTTTAGACCAGAGCCCTATTCCCTATAAGGTGTACTACTTTAGACCAGAGCCCTATTCCCTATAAGGTGTACTACTTTAGACCAGAGCCCTATTCCCTATATAGTGCACTACTTTAGACCAGAGCCCTATTCCCTATAAGGTGTACTACTTTAGACCAGAGCCCTATTCCCTATATAGTGCACTACCTTAGACCAGAGCCCTATTCCCTATAAGGTGTACTACTTTAGACCAGAGCCCTATTCCCTATATAGTATACTACTTTAGACCAGAGCCCTGACTTCATCTGATCATTAACTCTGTGTGTTTATGGGTTTCTTACAGGAAGCAGGCGGCAGACTTTTACACTGAACATCAGACAAAGTCTTTCTTCAAGTGAGTCCTTCCTGTGTAAATGATTAGCCTGTCTTCTCTCTGTGTGAGCAGAGCGGCCAGGGGCATGTTTCAAGGAGGCTCCAAGGGCCATCTAACCAGTAACCACCATTATTAGCAGTCTCTCTATGTGACATTTATTGCACTGACATTGTGGTGACATTTGAACAGTCTTGACAGGGACAATTACCTCCCGTAAATCAAGAGAATTAGAAGTAGTTTCACCTACACATTTCAACTGAATAATTCAAAATTTCAGATGGTGATCTGTAGTACTTAACCTTTAAAAAATGTGACCTTCAATTACATATTCCACACCATCTGAGTAGAAATAGTTCATAAGTAGTTTATTGGAGATTCCATTAAAGGTTGTTGCTGAAAGTGTTATTCTGACTGTTTTTATTGGAGTTTGCATAAAACAATGTTTCTTTTTAGCAACCTGGTGCAGTTTATGACCTCTGGCCCCGTGGTTGCCATGGAGCTGATGGGTGACGAGGCAGTGTCAGTGTGGAGAAGGATTCTAGGCCCCACTGACTCGGGCGTAGCACGGAAAGAGGCCCCACCAAGCCTGAGAGCTCAGTTTGGCACAGATGGCACCAGAAACGCTGGACATGGGTCTGACTCACTGGCTTCAGCAGCAAGAGTAAGTCATTCTAGTAGTGAGAAGTACTGAGCCCTGGGGGACATCAGTAGTTAGACATTATAGAGGACCTTGTGCAGAGCCCAGGGGGACACAAGTAGTGAGAAGAGGAGGGAACCTAGTACAGATACATTATAGAGACCTAGTACAGAGCCATGGGGAACACCAGTATTGAGACATTATAAAGGACCTCGTGCAGAGCCCTGGGGGACACCAGTATTGAGACATTATAAAGGACCTAGTGCAGAGCCCTGAGGGACACCAGTAGTGAGACATTATAAAGGACCTAGTGCAGAGCCCTGAGGGACACCAGTAGTGAGATATTATAAAGGACCTAGTGCAGAGCCCGGGGGACACCAGTAGTGAGACATTATAAAGGACCTAGTGCAGAGCCCGGGGGACACCAGTAGTGAGACATTATAAAGGACCTAGTGCAGAGCCCGAGGGACACCAGTAGTGAGACATTATAAAGGACCTAGTGCAGAGCCCTGGGGGACACCAGTAGTGAGACATTATAGAGGACCTAGTACCAAGCCCTGGAGGAAACCAGTAGTGAGACCTTATCGAAGACCTAGTACCAAGCCCTGGGGGACACCAGTAGTGAGTAATGCTTTGTTCTTCTGTTTAGGAGCTGGAGTTTTTCTTCCCATCCACAGCGGGCCATGGTCCCGCTAACACGGCCAATTGCACAGACTGTGCCTGTTGCGTCATCAAACCTCACGCTATATCAGAAGGTAAGTTAGCCATCCTTGTTTCACATGGGACCTAGCCTTACTCTCCACAAGTACATATTAATTTTCTCTAAACTCTATGACACGTTTTCTTATATACTCTACCTTTCAATTATACTTGCATTATGGCTATTTTCTGTAGTACTTTGAATACCTAAAATATAAAAACCATTCAGATAGAGGCCTAAAAGAGTACTTGGTTGAAGGAATGTAGCCAACAGTAACATTGCCAATTTACAATTACTTTGCCAACTTAGTTTAACTCCTCTCAACAGCCTGTTATCCAGAGAAGTGACTTGGTCAGGCTGCTGGTGTAAAATCCTTACCTGCCATTAAACCCTGGTTCTTATTTAACTGCTCGCCCCCTTCCTTTCTTACCCTGCTGTTGTTACACTTTGGTGGGTTTGCGTCGCGCACAAACCCAGCGCACATTGTAATCAACCTTCCCATTGTCCTGATCCCTGTTGGAGCAGGGAGAGAGCGTACGGCTAGAACAATGACCTGTCAAATAAAAAATCCTCTGGTCTGACTGGGCTGGTGTTGAGTACTGACACATTGGACTGACTGGGCTGGTTTTGAGTACTGACACATTTGGACTAAGCTATGGACTGACTGAAGAGAGAACTAGCGTATCTGATTAGATGTATAGTAGTCTGAATTTAGTGCCAAAACAACACAGGCAGACGGTTTTCTGTTGACTGCGTTGAGCAGGTTGGACGTTGCTGTTGGAGAGGAATGCTCTGCTCTCTCTGTTTACAGATGTCTCTCTGATTCTGGTTGTTTCTGAAGGGCGCTGTCAGTAATGTCCCATATGTACAGTCGTGACCAAAAGTTTTGAGAATGACACAAATATTAATTTCCACAATGTTTGCTGCTTCAATGTCTTTAGATATTTTTGTCAGATGTTACTATGGAATACTGAAGTATAATTACAAGCATTTCATAAGTGTCGAAGGCTTTTATTGACTATTACATGAAGTTGATACAGAGTCAATATTTGCGGTGTTGACCCTTCTTTTTCAAGACCTCTGCAATCCGCCCTGGCATGCTGTCAATTAGCTTCTGGGCCACATCCTGACTGATGGCAGCCCATTCTTGCATAATCAATGATTGGAGTTTGTCAGAATTTGTGGGGTTTTGTTTATACACCCGCCTTTTGAGGATTGACCACAAGTTCTCAATGGGATTAAGGTCTGGGGAGTTTCCTGGCCATGGACCCAAAATATCAATGTTTTGTTTCCTTAGCCACTTAGTTATCACTTTTGCCTTATGGCAAGGTGCTCCATCATGCTGGAAAAGGCATTGTTCGTCACCAAACTGTTCCTGCGTGGTTGGGAGAAGTTGCTCTCGGGATGTGTTGGTACCATTCTGTATTCATGGCTGTGACAAAATGACAATATTGTGAGTGCGCCCACTCCCTTGGCTGAGAAGCAACCCCACACATGAATGGTCTCAGGATGCTTTACTGTTGGCATGACACAGGACTGATGGTAGCGCTCACCTTGTCTTCTCCGGGCAAGCTTTTTTCTGGATGCCCCAAACAATCGTAAAGGGGATTCATCAGAGAAAATTACTTTACCCCAGTCCTCAGCAGTCCAATCCCTGTACCTTTTGCAGAATATAAGTCCCTGATGTTTTTCCTAGAGAGAAGTGGCTTCTTTGCTGCCCTTCTTGACACCAGGCCATCCTCCAAAAGTCTTTGCCTCACTGTGCATGCAGATGCACTCACACCTGCCTGCTATCATTCCTGAGCAAGCTCTGTACTGGTAGTGCCCCGATCCCGCAGCTGAATCAACTTTAGGAGACGGTCCTGGCACTTGCTGGACTTTCTTGGGCGCCCTGAAGCCTTCTTCACAACAATTGAACTGCTCTTCTTGAAGTTCTTGATGATCCGATAAATGGTTGATTTAGGTGCAATCTTACTTGCAGCAATATCCTTGCCTGTGAAGCCCTTTTTATGCAAAGCAATGATGACGGCACGTGTTCCCTTGCAGATAACCATGGTTGACAGAGGAAGAACAATGATTCCAAGCACCACCCTCCTTTTGAAGCTTCCAGTCTGTTATTTGAACTCAATCAGCATGACAGAGTGATCTCCATCCTTGTCCTCATCAACACTCACACCTGTGTTAACGAGAGAATCACTGACATGATGTCAGCTGGTCCTTTTGTGGCAGGGCTGAAATGCAGTGGAAATGTTTTTGGGGGGATTCAGTTCATTTGCGTGGCAAAGAGGGACTTTCAATTAATTGCAATTCATCTGCTCACTCTTCATGACATTCTGCAGTATATGCAAATTGTCATCATACAAACTGAGGCAGCAGACTTTGTGTCATTCTCAAAACTTTTGTCCACGACTGTAGAGTACCTCTGGGTGAGTCACTCAGGCCACAGGCTTCACCAGGGCAGAGCTCACAGTTTGACACAGTCTCAACACACGGACTCTGTCTGACAAACAACACGCGACACACAGCTGCTTCCCCCTCAGGAGAATGAAAATATTTGGCATGGGCCTTCAAGATCCTCAAAAGCTTTTACAGCTGCACCATCGAGAGCATCTTGACTGGCTGCATCACCGCCTGGGTATATGCCAATACATCACATCCTTCAATATGAGCTGGTGTCAGAGGATGGTCTGAACTACTGAGTCCCACAAAACACACATACACACAACACACATACCGACAACACAAACACTTTTTACTCTGTTCTTTATTTTATGCTTTACGCGATCCTGATGTCTAGTCACTTTACCCTGCCTTCATGTACATATCTACCTCTAATACCTCATTATTATCTATCCTGATGCCTAGTCACTTTACCCTGCCTTCATGTACATATCTACCTCAAATACCTCATTATTATCTATCCAGATGCCTGGTCACTTTACCCTGCCTTCATGTACATATCTACCTCAAATACCTTATTATTATCTATCCTGATGCCTAGTCACTTTACCCTGCCTTCATGTACATATCTACCTCAAATACCTTATTATTATCTATCCTGATGCCTAGTCACTTTACCCTGCCTTCATTTACATATCTACCTCAAATACCTTATTATTATCTATCCTGATGCCTAGTCACTTTACCCTGCCTTCATGTACATATCTACCTCATTATTATCTATCCTCCACATTGATCTGATACTTCCTGTATATAGCTGCACATTGATCTGGTACTTCCTGTATATAGCTCCACATTGATCTGGTACTTCCTGTATATAGCTCCACATTGATCTGGTACTTCCTGTTTATAGCTCCACATTGATCTGGTACTGGTACTGCCTGTTTATAGCTCCACATTGATCTGGTACTTCCTGTATATAGCTCCACATTGATCTGGTACTTCCTGTATATAGCTCCACATTGATCTGGTACTTCCTGTATATAGCTCCACATTGATCTGGTACTTCCTGTATATAGCTCCACATTGATCTGGTACTTCCTGTATATAGCTCCACATTGATCTGGTACTTCCTGTTTATAGCTCCACATTGATCTGGTACTTCCTGTATATAGCTCCACATTGATCTGGTACTGATACTTCCTGTATATAGCTCCACATTGATCTGGTACTTCCTGTATATAGCTCCACATTGATCTGGTACTTCCTGTTTATAGCTCCACATTGATCTGGTACTGATACTTCCTGTATATAGCTCCACATTGATCTGGTACTTCCTGTATATAGCTCCACATTGATCTGGTACTTCCTGTATATAGCTCCACATCGATCTGGTACTTCCTGTATATAGCTCCACATTGATCTGGTACTTCCTGTATATAGCTCCACATTGATCTGGTACTTCCTGTTTATAGCTCCACATTGATCTGGTACTTCCTGTATATAGCTCCACATTGATCTGGTACTTACTGTATATAGCTCCACATTGATCTGGTACTTCCTGTATATAGCTCCACATTGATCTGGTACTTCCTGTATATAGCTCCACATTGATCTGGTACTTCCTGTATATAGCTTCCACATTGATCTGGTACTTCCTGTATATAGCTCCACATTCATCTGGTACTTCCTGTTTAACTCCACATTCATCTGGTACATCCTGTATATAGCTCCACATTCATCTGGTACTTCCCGTATATAGCTCCACATTGATCTGGTACTGATACTTCCTGTATATAGCTCCACATTGATCTGGTACTTCCTGTATATAGCTCCACATTGATCTGGTACTTCCTGTATATAGCTCCACATTGATCTGGTACTTCCTGTATATAGCTCCACATTGATCTGGTACTTCCTGTATATAGCTCCACATTGATCTGGTACTTCCTGTTTATAGCTCCACATTGATCTGGTACTTCCTGTTTATAGCTCCACATTGATCTGGTACTTCCTGTATATAGCTCCACATTGATCTGGTACTTCCTGTATATAGCTCCACATTGATCTGGTACTTCCTGTATATAGCTCCACATTGATCTGGTACTGATACTTCCTGTATATAGCTCCACATTGATCTGGTACTTCCTGTATATAGCTCCACATTGATCTGGTACTTCCTGTATATAGCTCCACATTGATCTGGTACTTCCTGTATATAGCTCCACATTGATCTGGTACTTCCTGTATATAGCTCCACATTGATCTGGTACTGATACTTCCTGTATATAGCTCCACATTGATCTGGTACTTACTGTGTATAGCTCCACATTGATCTGGTACTCCCTGGTACTCCCAGATATAAATATGTCCATTCTTGTGTATTTGATTCCTCTTGTGTTACTATTTTTATTATTCTATATATTTTTTAAACTCATCATGGTTGGGAAGTGCTCATGATCAAGCATTTCACGGTTAAGTCTACACCCATTGTATACACCGAACCTGCGGCACACACTCTACCTACACAGTCCCACTATGGGACTGGGACTTATCCTACCTAGGATAGGATAAGTAATCCTTCTCACCCCCCTTAATGATTTAGATGCACTATTGTAAAGTGGCTGTTCCACTGGATGTCAGAAGGTGAATTCACCAATTTGTAAGTCGCTCTGGATAAGAGCGTCTGCTAAATGACTTAAATGTAAATGTAATGTCGACTACATGTGATTTTATACACCGAACCTGCTGCACACACTCTACCTACACAGTCCCACTATGTCGACTAAATGTGATTTTATACACCGAACCTGCTGCACACACTCTACCTACACAGTCCCACTATGTCGACTAAATGGGATTTTATACACCGAACCTGCTGCACACACTCTACCTACACAGTCCCACTATGTCGACTAAATGGGATTTTATACACTGAACCTGCGGCACACACTCTACCTACACAGTCCCACTATGTCGACTAAATGTGATTTTATACACTGAACCTGCTGCACACACTCTACCTACACAGTCCCACTATGTCGACTAAATGTGATTTTATACACCGAACCTGCTGCACACACTCTACCTACACAGTCCCACTATGTCGACTAAATGTGATTTTATACACCTAACCTGCTGCACACACTCTACCTACACAGTCCCACTATGTCGACGATGCCACATTCCAATACAGATCAAACCAAACAGGGTACTAAAATAAACCCTGGCAGAGTCACACACTGCTAATTCCCAGAGGATCAGACTGCAGATTCCATTTAGATTCAACAGTCAGAGATGTGGAGCGTGGTGGTTTTATTTTACAGCAGCAGTGGAGCCTCCACGAACAGCTCATAACAGGGATGAGAGAGGAGCTACAGGTTAGTCATGTGATCAAGTGTTTTAGTAATACTGTAAAACATTTATGAAAAGTAAAGTCGAACAAAAAAACACAGGATGAATAGATATAAGAAGAGAATGTGATAAAGTAAGTAAGCTATGTACAGTTCCAGGGTCAGGGGCAGTTCCAGGGTCAGTTCCAGGGTCAGGGGCAGTTCCAGGGTCAGGGGCAGTTCCAGGGTCAGGGGCAGTTCCAGGGTCAGGGGCAGTTCCAGGGTCAGGGGCAGTTCCAGGGTCAGGGGCAGTTCCAGGGTCAGGGGCAGTTCCAGGGTCAGGGGCAGTTCCAGGGTCAGGGCAGTTCCAGGGTCAGGGGCAGTTCCAGGGTCAGGGGCAGTTCCAGGGTCAGGGGCAGTTCCAGGGTCAGGGGCAGTTCCAGGGTCAGGGGCAGTTCCAGGGTCAGGGGCAGTTCCAGGGTCAGGGGCAGTTTCAGGGTCAGTTCCAGAGTAATTTCCAGTACCATATTTACAATGTGCAGTGATACTGGAGTGATGGAGGTAGATATGTATTGGGGGAAGGAGACAGGGATACTGGAGTGATGGAGGTAGATATGTATAGGGGGAAGGAGACAGGGATAATGGAGTGATGGAGGTAGATATGTATAGGGGGAAGGAGACAGGGATACTGGAGTGGTGGAGGTAGATATGTATAGGGGGAAGGAGACAGGGATACTGGAGTGATGGAGGTAGATATGTATAGGGGAAAGGAGACAGGGATACTGGAGTGATGGAGGTAGATATGTATAGGGGTAAGGAGACAGGGATACTGGAGTGATGGAGGTAGATATGTATAGGGGAAAGGAGACAGGGATACTGGAGTGATGGAGGTAGATATGTATAGGGGGAAGGAGACAGGGATACTGGAGTGATGGAGGTAGATATGTATAGGGGGAAGGAGACAGGGATACTGGAGTGATGGAGGTAGATATGTATAGGGGGAAGGAGACAGGGATACTGGAGTGATGGAGGTAGATATGTATAGGGGGAAGGGGACAGGGATACTGGAGTGATGGAGGTAGATATGTATAGGGGGAAGGTGACAGGGATACTGGAGTGATGGAGGTAGATATGTATAGGGGGAAGGTGACAAGGCAGCAAGATATAAGATAAACAGAGTCGCAGCAGTGTGTGGGTGTGTCGAGTCTGTATAATTTTATGTACAGAGGTGTTTTAAACAGTCTTAAGAATGTTACAGTATCATACTGTTGGAGTACATGACAAAACCACGGTCTTGTTATTATAGCCTAGATATTGGAACATTTTAATGTTTTGTTTCACAGTGGAAATAGTGATATTATATTATATATTATTACTGTGCATGCTGGTACTATTATTCCTGCAACTTCAGATCTGTAGGTTTGTAACTTCACGTTGCATGCCGGAGCAGCGTTCCGTTCTTCCTGTTGTGTGTGTGTGTGTGTGTGAGTGTGTGTGTGTGGTGGCTCTTGGGTGGGGGGGGGGGGCTCTTTTCCATTGTTCAACCAATCCAGTAAATGTGGAGGAGGAGTTAAGATGGCCGTGTCTCCTTGTCCAAAAGTGTCACAGGCTCTTTCCATTTCCCCTGAAAGCCCGGTGTATCCGGTTGTTTTACAACCCCGCCGAGGGAGGTTTCTAAGTTAAAGCCTGCCTGCCAAAAACATAGTAATGCCCCTAGTAATCTAAGTAGTACTGATCTGGCTCTGACTGGTTCAAAGCAGCGGGAGCGGCCGGGGTGAGCAGAGCAGGGTAGGGCAGAGCAGGGTAGGGCAGAGCAGGGTAGGGCAGAGCAGGGTAGGGCAGAGCAGGGTAGGGCAGAGCAGGGTAGGGCAGAGAAGGGCAGGGTAGGGCAGGGTAGGGCAGAGCAGGGTAGGGCAGAGTAGAGCAGGGCAGAGTAGAGCAGGGCAGAGCAGGGTAGGGCAGAGTAGATCAGGGCAGAGCAGGGTAGGGCAGGGCGGGGCAGAGCAGGGTAGGGCAGAGCAGGGCGGGGCAGAGCAGGGTAGGGCAGAGTAGGGCAGGGTAGGGCAGAGCAGAGTAGGGCATAGAAGGGCAGGGCAGAGTAGGGCAGAGCAGAGTAGGGCAGAAGAGAGCAGGGTAGGGCAGAAGAGAGCAGGGTAGGGCTGAGCAGGGTAGGGTAGGGCAGAGCAGGGCAGGGCAGAGAAGGGTAGGGCAGAGAAGGGTAGGGCAGATCAGAATAGGGCATAAGAGAGCAGGGTAGGGCAGAGCAGAGTAGGGCAGAAGAGAGCAGGGTAGGGCAGAGCAGAGTAGGGCAGAACAGGGTAGGGCAGAGCATTTAAAATATATATATATTTAACGTTTATTTAACTAGGCAAGTCAGTTCAAATTCCTATCTTCAATGACGGCCTACATCGGCCAAACCCAGACGATGCTGGGCCAATTGTGCCGGATGTGATACAGCCTTTCATCAGGTTGTTATTAGTAGAGTAGCAGGGCAGCCTTTCATCAGGTTGTTATTAGTAGAGTAGCAGGGCAGCCTTTCATCAGGTTGTTATTAGTAGAGTAGCAGGGCAGCCTTTCATCAGGTTGTTATTAGTAGAGTAGCAGGGCAGCCTTTCATCAGGTTGTTATTAGTAGAGTAGCAGGGCAGCCTTTCATCAGGTTGTTATTAGTAGAGTAGCAGGGCAGCCTTTCATCAGGTTGTTATTAGTAGAGTAGAGTAGCAGGGCAGCCTTTCATCAGGTTGTTATTAGTAGAGTAGCAGGGCAGCCTTTCATCAGGTTGTTATTAGTAGAGTAGCAGGGCAGCCTTTCATCAGGTTGTTATTAGTAGAGTAGCAGGGCAGCCTTTCATCAGGTTGTTATTAGTAGAGTAGCAGGGCAGCCTTTCATCAGGTTGTTATTAGTAGAGTAGCAGGGCAGCCTTTCATCAGGTTGTTATTAGTAGAGTAGCAGGGCAGCCTTTCATCAGGTTGTTATTAGTAGAGTAGAGTAGCAGGGCAGCCTTTCATCAGGTTGTTATTAGTAGAGTAGCAGGGCAGCCTTTCATCAGGTTGTTATTAGTAGAGTAGCAGGGCAGCCTTTCATCAGGTTGTTATTAGTAGAGTAGCAGGGCAGCCTTTCATCAGGTTGTTATTAGTAGAGTAGCAGGGCAGCCTTTCATCAGGTTGTTATTAGTAGAGTAGCAGGGCAGCCTTTCATCAGGTTGTTATTAGTAGAGTAGCAGGGCAGCCTTTCATCAGGTTGTTATTAGTAGAGTAGCAGGGCAGCCTTTCATGAGGTTGTTATTAGTAGAGTAGCAGGGCAGCCTTTCATCAGGTTGTTATTAGTAGAGTAGCAGGGCAGCCTTTCATCAGGTTGTTATTAGTAGAGTAGCAGGGCAGCCTTTCATCAGGTTGTTATTAGTAGAGTAGCAGGGCAGCCTTTCATCAGGTTGTTATTAGTAGAGTAGCAGGGCAGCCTTTCATCAGGTTGTTATTAGTAGAGTAGCAGGGCAGCCTTTCATCAGGTTGTTATTAGTGGAGTAGCAGGGCAGCCTTTCATCAGGTTGTTATTAGTAGAGAGTAGCAGGGCAGCCTTTCATCAGGTTGTTATTAGTAGAGTAGCAGGGCAGCCTTTCATCAGGTTGTTATTAGTAGAGTAGCAGGGCAGCCTTTCATCAGGTTGTTATTAGTAGAGTAGCAGGGCAGCCTTTCATCAGGTTGTTATTAGTAGAGTAGCAGGGCAGCCTTTCATCAGGTTGTTATTAGTAGAGTAGCAGGGCAGCCTTTCATCAGGTTGTTATTAGTAGAGTAGCAGGGCAGCCTTTCATCAGGTTGTTATTAGTAGAGTAGAGAGTAGCAGGGCAGCCTTTCATCAGGTTGTTATTAGTGGAGAGTAGCAGGGCAGCCTTTCATCAGGTTGTTATTAGTAGAGTAGCAGGGCAGCCTTTCATCAGGTTGTTATTAGTAGAGTAGCAGGGCAGCCTTTCATCAGGTTGTTATTAGTAGAGTAGCAGGGCAGCCTTTCATCAGGTTGTTATTAGTAGAGTAGCAGGGCAGCCTTTCATCAGGTTGTTATTAGTAGAGTAGCAGGGCAGCCTTTCATCAGGTTGTTATTAGTAGAGTAGCAGGGCAGCCTTTCATCAGGTTGTTATTAGTAGAGTAGCAGGGCAGCCTTTCATCAGGTTGTTATTAGTAGAGTAGCAGGGCAGCCTTTCATCAGGTTGTTATTAGTGGAGTAGAGTAGCAGGGCAGCCTTTCATCAGGTTGTTATTAGTAGAGTAGAGTAGCAGGGCAGCCTTTCATCAGGTTGTTATTAGTAGAGTAGCAGGGCAGCCTTTCATCAGGTTGTTATTAGTAGAGTAGCAGGGCAGCCTTTCATCAGGTTGTTATTAGTAGAGTAGCAGGGCAGCCTTTCATCAGGTTGTTATTAGTAGAGTAGCAGGGCAGCCTTTCATCAGGTTGTTATTAGTAGAGTAGAGTAGCAGGGCAGCCTTTCATCAGGTTGTTATTAGTAGAGTAGAGTAGCAGGGCAGCCTTTCATCAGGTTGTTATTAGTAGAGTAGTAGCAGGGCAGCCTTTCATCAGGTTGTTATTAGTAGAGTAGCAGGGCAGCCTTTCATCAGGTTGTTATTAGTAGAGTAGCAGGGCAGCCTTTCATCAGGTTGTTATTAGTAGAGTAGTAGAGTAGCAGGGCAGCCTTTCATCAGGTTGTTATTAGTAGAGTAGCAGGGCAGCCTTTCATCAGGTTGTTATTAGTAGAGTAGCAGGGCAGCCTTTCATCAGGTTGTTATTAGTAGAGTAGCAGGGCAGCCTTTTCATCAGGTTGTTATTAGTAGAGTAGCAGGGCAGCCTTTCATCAGGTTGTTATTAGTAGAGTAGCAGGGCAGCCTTTCATCAGGTTGTTATTAGTAGAGTAGCAGGGCAGCCTTTCATCAGGTTGTTATTAGTAGAGTAGCAGGGCAGCCTTTCATCAGGTTGTTATTAGTAGAGTAGCAGGGCAGCCTTTCATCAGGTTGTTATTAGTAGAGTAGCAGGGCAGCAGGGCAGCCTTTCATCAGGTTGTTATTAGTAGAGTAGCAGGGCAGCCTTTCATCAGGTTGTTATTAGTAGAGTAGCAGGGCAGCCTTTCATCAGGTTGTTATTAGTAGAGTAGCAGGGCAGCCTTTCATCAGGTTGTTATTAGTAGAGTAGCAGGGCAGCCTTTCATCAGGTTGTTATTAGTAGAGTAGCAGGGCAGCCTTTCATCAGGTTGTTATTAGTAGAGTAGCAGGGGTTGTTATTAGTAGAGTAGCAGCCTTTCATCAGGTTGTTATTAGTAGAGTAGAGGGCAGCCTTTCATCAGGTTGTTATTAGTAGAGTAGAGTAGCAGGGCAGCCTTTCATCAGGTTGTTATTAGTAGAGTAGCAGGGCAGCCTTTCATCAGGTTGTTATTAGTAGAGTAGCAGGGCAGCCTTTCATCAGGTTGTTATTAGTAGAGTAGCAGGGCAGCCTTTCATCAGGTTGTTATTAGTAGAGTAGCAGGGCAGCCTTTCATCAGGTTGTTATTAGTAGAGTAGCAGGGCAGCCTTTCATCAGGTTGTTATTAGTAGAGTAGCAGGGCAGCCTTTCATCAGGTTGTTATTAGTAGAGTAGCAGGGCAGCCTTTCATCAGGTTGTTATTAGTAGAGTAGCAGGGCAGCCTTTCATCAGGTTGTTATTAGTAGAGTAGCAGGGCAGCCTTTCATCAGGTTGTTATTAGTAGAGTAGCAGGGCAGCCTTTCATCAGGTTGTTATTAGTAGTAGTAGCAGGGCAGCCTTTCATCAGGTTGTTATTAGTAGAGTAGCAGGGCAGCCTTTCATCAGGTTGTTATTAGTAGAGTAGCAGGGCAGCCTTTCATCAGGTTGTTATTAGTAGAGTAGCAGGGCAGCCTTTCATCAGGTTGTTATTAGTAGAGTAGCAGGGCAGCCTTTCATCAGGTTGTTATTAGTAGAGTAGCAGGGCAGCCTTTCATCAGGTTGTTATTAGTAGAGTAGGGCAGCCTTTCATCAGGTTGTTATTAGTAGAGTAGCAGGGCAGCCTTTCATCAGGTTGTTATTAGTAGAGTAGCAGGGCAGCCTTTCATCAGGTTGTTATTAGTAGAGTAGAGTAGGGCAGCCTTTCATCAGGTTGTTATTAGTAGAGTAGAGTAGCAGGGCAGCCTTTCATCAGGTTGTTATTAGTAGAGTAGAGTAGCAGGGCAGCCTTTCATCAGGTTGTTATTAGTAGAGTAGAGTAGCAGGGCAGCCTTTCATCAGGTTGTTATTAGTAGAGTAGCAGGGCAGCCTTTCATCAGAGTAGCAGGGCAGCCTTTCATCAGGTTGTTATTAGTAGAGTAGCAGGGCAGCCTTTCATCAGGTTGTTATTAGTAGAGTAGAGTAGCAGGGCAGCCTTTCATCAGGTTGTTATTAGTAGAGTAGAG